>NC_091297.1:27822344-27834844 GCF_038502225.1 Cherax quadricarinatus
ACGTATTTGTGGTTGCAAGGGTCGAGTTATAGCTCCTGAGTGTGTGTGTGTGTGTGTGTGTGTGTGTGTGTGTGTGTGTGTGTGTGTACGTACGTATTTGTGGTTGCAAGGGTCGAGTTATAGCTCCTGAGTGTGTGTGTGTGTGTGTGTGTGTGTGTGTGTGTGTGTGTACGTACGTATTTGTGGTTGCAAGGGTCGAGTTATAGCTCCTGAGTGTGTGTGTGTGTGTGTGTGTGTGTGTGTGTGTGTGTACGTACGTATTTGTGGTTGCTAGGGTCGAGTTATAGCTCCTGAGTGTGTGTGTGTGTGTGTGTGTGTGTGTGTGTGTGTGTGTGTGTACGTACGTATTTGTGGTTGCAAGGGTCGAGTTATAGCTCCTGAGTGTGTGTGTGTGTGTGTGTGTGTCTGCCTGTGTGTGTGTGTGTACGTACGTATTTGTGGTTGCAAGGGTCGAGTTATAGCTCCTGAGTGTGTGTGTGTGTGTGTGTGTGTGTGTGTGTGTGTGTGTGTGTACGTACGTATTGGTGGTTGCAAGGGTCGAGTTATAGCTCCTGAGTGTGTGTGTGTGTGTGTGTGTGTGTGTGTGTGTGTGTGTACGTACGTATTTGTGGGTGCAAGGGTCGAGTTATAGCTCCTGAGTGTGTGTGTGTGTGTGTGTGTGTGTGTGTGTGTGTGTGTACGTACGTATTTGTGGTTGCAAGGGTCGAGTTATAGCTCCTGAGTGTGTGTGTGTGTGTGTGTGTGTGTGTGTGTGTGTGTGTGTGTGTGTGTAAGTAAGTATTTGTGTTTGCAAGTGTCGAGTTATAGCTCCTGAGTGTGTGTGTGTGTGTGTGTGTGTGTGTGTGTGTGTGTGTGTGTGTGTGTGTGTGTGTGTGTGTGTGTGTGTGCCGTCATTTTCTGTATTATACTTTCACTTTTCAATATTCCTGTTGATTGACCTTAGTTCGGAGGCCTGTGCTCGCAACATTGATCCTGGTGATAAGTAAGGCACATGTAACAGTTGGGTATCTTCATTCCGAAACGTTTTGCCTACACAATAGACTTCTTCAGTAGAATACAGAGGTGCAGCAGCTGTAGAAATGTTAAGGCGATGTATTCACTGGTCAATAATTTTTGAAAAGTTGTATGCTTCTTAAATGAGATTAGTTAATTCTTCTGTATTTTCATTTCCTAAATCCAAATATCACCTTGAAAAATGCTTATTGGATATAGGTTTAATGATACGAGACATGTAATATTTGATTATTTTATTATAACGTACAATATGTGTCAGTATGTTTTAAATTCTAATCCGTACCTACTCTCTGCCTTTTTGCTTGACGCTTATAGTGGGCTGAAGAATCATCTCTTTCCAATGTCCAGCAATAGTCTACAAGCATTCTTGTGCCTCATTTGCCTTGGTACCATTTTTCCATGGTTGAAATATCTTGGTGGAACCTTTCAATATGTTCGTCACTAACTGTCCAACAGTTCGCTGGAAAAAAGTTTGAATGCGAGTCCAAAAAGTGGATTTTAAGTGGCATGTTACATCCCATGTTCTTGTAGGACGTGATGACGGTCACGAAATTTTGAAATCTTCACATTAGCTGCTAGGAGATTTCACTGTTGAAGACGAAAGCCTAACAATTCTGCCTTATTTTTGGGTAGCTGGAGATCCCAGACAAGGTCATGGAATTTCCCTTTTGTTATGAGATGCGGCCTAGAGGAATGTGCTTCATCAAAGTTTCGGTCACTCTGTAATCCAGGACTGTCATCCTTCTCATCGTCCTCCTCACCACTTTCTTCATCTAACTCGAAGGATACCAAAGTTGGTGCATCAGGAACAGGTAGACCTTCTCTATGTGGAGCTGGGCGAATAGCTGATAGAATGTTTGGATATTCAATGGACCCCCTTTTTTTGACAAGCCCTTTCGTACTGGAAGTACTATGTAGAAATAACAATTGTTGATATTGTCTGTTGGCTCCTGCCATGTCACTGGCACAGCAGAAGGCATTCCTTTCCTCTTCCTGTTCAACCATTGGCGAAAGTTAGTAGCACAATTGTTGCAGCACATGTGTGGAGCCCAGTTCTTATCCTGGTCACAAATCTTGCATCCAAAATATAGGTGATATGCCTTTCTGACCATAGCAGTTATAGGGCGCTTCTGTGATGCAAAGGTCACCTCACCACAAATGTAGCGGAAGTTGTCTGTCCTGTTCACACAAGTACGAGGCATCTGAAAGAAGAAAACAACAACAATTAGAAGATAAACAGAAAATTTATTCATTAATTTATCATTAAAATACAGAGCATGACTGCTAAGTAGAAGTATTTATATCATTCAGTAGGAAAATAAAATTAATAAAATATTCCTCACATGCATATCAATAGTTTGCTCAGTGACACGTAAGTGTATATTGAGAAGTAGAGCTAACAAACAATTTTAACCATGATATTCATTATCAGTGACCTAAAATTAGTTGGAAATTGCTACTCTGGTCTCGGAAGCATTTTGGTTGTTGACCAGTGTGCAGTCCATCACCCTCGAAGACGAAGTTTTGAGGTGGTCAGTCTCTCACCCTGCATAATAATTTTGCTCCATAGTCTTACTTATCAACTTGCCGGCATTGTACCATTATCATATTTACCGTCCTTGGGTGGCCTGGTGGCTAAAGCCCCCGCTTCACACACGGAGGGCCCGGGTTCGATTCCCGGCGGGTGGAAACATTTCGACACGTTTCCTTACACCTGTTGTCCTGTTCACCTAGCAGCAAATAGGTACCTGGGTGTTAGTCGACTGGTGTGGGTCGCATCCTGGGGGACAAGATTAAGGACCCCAATGGAAATAAGTTAGACAGTCCTCGATGACGCACTGACTTTCTTGGGTTATCCTGGGTGGCTAACCCTCCGGGGTTAAAAATCCGAACGAAATCTTATCTTATCTTATCTCCTAATGGATAGGCCTTGACTAGGAGGACTTGGCTAGTAACATTGCTGCATGTGGATATGCCTTACCTAGGCCGCGGAGGACTGAAAGTAATGACTTACTAGCCAACAGTAACGGAATGTTGATAACGGAATTTAATAACACAGCAGAACCGCTAACATGAATATCGACACTGAATCATCTCCCACGGTAGAGAAGGTCCTGTGAGAGAGTTAGTCGCTAAGTTGACAGTGACCAGCCAGGGAGGTACTATCCTCCTGTCATACTAGTGTGTAACACACGTAGTAGGATGGTAGACAGGATGGTTCTGACTCCTCAGCATAGTAATTATAATCCTCCTCAGCACTGTAACTGTAACTCTTCTCAGCACAGTAGCTATAACTCTCCTCAGCACAGTAACTATAACTCTCCTCAGCACTGTAACTATAACTTTCCTCAGCACAGTAACTATAACTCTCCTTGGCACTGTAACTATAACTCTCCTCAGCACAGTAGCTATAACTTTTCAGCACAGTAACTATAACTCTTCTCGGCACTGTAACTATAACTCTCCTAAGCACTGTAACTATAACTCTCCTCAGCACTGTAACTATAACTCTCCTCAGCACAATAGCTATAACTCTCCTCAGCACAGTAACTATAACTCTCCTCAGCACAGTAACTATAACTCTCCTCAGCACTGTAACTATAACTCTCCTCAGCACAGTAACTATAACTCTCCTCAGCACAGTAACTATAACTCTCCTCAGCACTGTAACTATAACTCTCCTCAGCACTGTAACTATAACTCTCCTCAGCACAGTAACTATAACTCTCCTCAGCACAGTAACTATAACTCTCCTCAGCACTGTAACTATAACTCTCCTCAGCACTGTAACTATAACTCTCCTCAGCACTGTAACTATAACTCTCCTCAGCACAGTAACTATAACTCTCCTCAGCACAGTAACTATAACTCTCCTCAGCACAGTAACTATAACTCTCCTCAGCACTGTAACTATAACTCTCCTCAGCACTGTAACTATAACTCTCCTCAGCACTGTAACTATAACTCTCCTCGGCACAGTAACTATAACTCTCCTCAGCACAGTAACTATAACTCTCCTCAGCACTGTAACTATAACTCTCCTCGGCACAGTAACTATAACTCTCCTCGGCACAGTAACTATAACTCTCCTCGGCACAGTAACTATAACTCTCCTCGGCACAGTAACTATAACTCTCCTCGGCACAGTAACTATAACTCTCCTCGGCACAGTAACTATAACTCTCCTCGGCACAGTAACTATAACTCTCCTCGGCACAGTAACTATAACTGTCCTCGGCACAGTAACTATAAGTCTCCTCGGCACAGTAACTATAACTCTCCTCGGCACAGTAACTATAACTCTCCTCGGCACAGTAACTATAAGTCTCCTCAGCACAGTAACGGTAACTCTCCTCGGCACAGTAACTATAACTGTCCTATAACTCTCCTCGGCACAGTAACTATAACTCTCCTCGGCACAGTAACTATAACTGTCCTCGGCACAGTAACTATAACTCTCCTCGGCACAGTAACTATAACTGTCCTCGGCACAGTAACTATAACTGTCCCCGGCACAGTAACTATAACTGTCCTCGGCACAGTAACTATAACTCTCCTCGGCACAGTAACTATAACTGTCCTCGGCACAGTAACTATAACTGTCCCCGGCACAGTAACTATAACTCTCCTCGGCACAGTAACTATAACTGTCCTCGGCACAGTAACTATAACTCTCCTCGGCACAGTAACTATAACTCTCCTCGGCACAGTAACTATAACTGTCCTCGGCACAGTAACTATAACTGTCCTCGGCACAGTAACTATAACTCTCCTCGGCACAGTAACTATAACTGTCCTCGGCACAGTAACTATAACTGTCCTCGGCACAGTAACTATAACTGTCCCCGGCACAGTAACTATAACTCTCCTCGGCACAGTAACTATAACTCTCCTCAGCACAGTGTGTGTGTGTGTGTGTGTACTCACCTACTGTGTGTGTGTGTGTGTGTGTGTGTGTGTGTGTGTGTGTGTGTGTGTGTGTGTGTGTGTGTCTGTGTGTGTGTGCGCGCGCACGCACGCTCACTGACACAGTTAGGTTCACCAACATGTTCATTACTGGTGCATTATGTATCTTCATCCTGCATGTTACTTAGCAGTGCCTAGCAGTGCCTAGCAGTCTGCGAGGGTCAAAGGGTGCCTGGTAACGTTAGTGTTGTTTAGTGCCAGTGTGTGCTTGGTGGTGTCTAGTAAGGTGAGAGGGGTAAAGGGTGGCACTCAGTGCCTGTGAATAAACATGCAGACAGGGTGCCAGACGACGCTTATATAGTGTATGATCCTTCATGTCTGGCGCTGTAGAGGCCCTGCTACTTCTGCTACTGCTACTGCTACTGCTACTGCTACTGCTGCTGCTGCTGCTGCTGCTACTGCTACTGCTACTGCTACTACTGCTACTTCTGCTCCTGCTACTGCTACTACTGTTACTTCTGCTCCTGCTACTGCTACTACTGCTACTGCTGCTACTGCTACTGCTACTACTGCTACTGCTGCTACTGCTACTACTACTACTGCTACTGCTGCTGCTACTGCTACTGCTGCTGCTACTGCTTCTGCTACTGCTACTGCTGCTGCTACTGCTGCTGCTACTGCTACTGCTACTGCTACTGCTACAAGTGCTGCTGCTGCTGCTCCTGTTATTGGTGGTGCTACTGGTGCTGCTTTTACTACTGCTGCTGCTACTGCTGCTGCTACTGCTGCTTCTGCTACTTGTCTTCTTGTTACTTTTCTCGTATTATTGTTTTTGTTGTTACTTTTATGTGTTACTTGGGTTGTTTCTTTTATTGTACTGTTACTTTTGTTATGTTGTTGGTGTTGTTACTTTTGATGTGATACTTGTGTTGTTACTCTTTTGTTTTGCTGATCTGTGTTGTTTAGTTGTTGTTGCTACTTTTCTTGAGCTGTTGCTTTTGTGTTGTTACGTTTCCCATGTTACTTAAGCTACTCTGATTCTTTTTGTCATGCTGCTGCCGTTGCTGTTGTCATGCTGCTGCCGTTGCTGTTGTCATGCTGCTGCCGTTGCTGTTGTCATGCTGCTGCCGTTGCTGTTGTCATGCTGCTGCCGTTGCTGTTGTCATGCTGCTGCCGTTGCTGTTGTCATGCTGCTGCCGTTGCTGTTGTCATGCTGCTGCCGTTGCTGTTGTCATGCTGCTGCCGTTGCTGTTGTCATGCTGCTGCCGTTGCTGTTGTCATGCTGCTGCCGTTGCTGTTGTCATGCTGCTGCCGTTGCTGTTGTCATGCTGCTGCCGTTGCTGTTGTCATGCTGCTGCCGTTGCTGTTGTCATGCTGCTGCCGTTGCTGTTGTCATGCTGCTGCCGTTGCTGTTGTCATGCTGCTGCCGTTGCTGTTGTCATGCTGCTGCCGTTGCTGTTGTCATGCTGCTGCCGTTGCTGTTGTCATGCTGTTGCCGTTGCTGTTGTCATGCTGCTGCCGTTGCTGTTGTCATGCTGCTGCCGTTGCTGTTGTTATGCTGCTGCCGTTGCTGTTGTCATGCTGCTGCCGTTGCTGTTGTCATGCTGCTGCCGTTGCTGTTGTTATGCTGCTGCCGTTGCTGTTGTCATGCTGCTGCCGTTGCTGTTGTTATGCTGCTGCCGTTACTGTTGTCATGCTGCTGCCGTTGCTGTTGTCATGCTGCTGCCGTTGCTGTTGTTATGCTGCTGCCGTTACTGTTGTCATGCTGCTGCCGTTGCTGTTGTCATGCTGCTGCCGTTGCTGTTGTCATGCTGCTGCCGTTGCTGTTGTTATGCTGCTGCCGTTGCTGTTGTCATGCTGCTGCCGTTGCTCTTGTCATGCTGCTGCCGTTACTGTTGTCATGCTGCTGCCGTTGCTGTTGTTATGCTGCTGCCGTTACTTTTGTCATGCTGCTGCCGTTGCTGTTGTTATTTCTGTTATTAATGTTATTGTAGGTGTTGTTGTTGTTCCTTTTGTTTTTGTTGTTGCAATTGTTGATATTATTGTGGTTGTTGTTGCTGTTTTTTTGTTGTTGCTGTTGTTACTGTTCCATTTGTCGTTGTTGTTGTTCCTGTTGGTGCTGTACTGTTTGTTATTGTTGTTGTTCCTGTTGGTGCTGTACTGTTTGTTATTGTTGTTGTTCCTGTTGGTGCTGTACTGTTTGCTGTTGTTGTTGTTGTTGTTGTTGTTGTTGTTGCTCCTGTTAGTACTGTTGCTGTTCCATTTCTTGTTGTTTTGTTCCTGCTGGTATTGTTGCTGTTCCTGTTGTTGTTGTTGTGGTGGTGGTGGCGGTGGTGGTGGTAGTGGTGGTGGTAGTGGTGTGTGGTGGTGCGTGTGGTGGTGCGTGTGGTGGTGCCAGTCTGCCTCGGTCACTGTGGTTGGTCACTGGTGTCACGGTAATCTCACATCAGGAGGCCAGCAAACATTCACTGCCTGAAGGCAGTCTTTAGTGAGGTAACCAGAGGCCAGTCAGCTGATCCAGAGTTTTGTCAGCGGTCAGCTGGTTGCTCGTGTTGTTAGATAGTTGCTCGTGTTATTAGATGGTT
Organism: Cherax quadricarinatus; assembly: GCF_038502225.1. Taxonomy (NCBI): domain Eukaryota; kingdom Metazoa; phylum Arthropoda; class Malacostraca; order Decapoda; family Parastacidae; genus Cherax; species Cherax quadricarinatus. Next base: position 27,829,850 of record NC_091297.1, read on the forward strand.
GCTCGTGTTGTTAGATGGTTGCTTGTGTTGTCAGCTAGTTGCTCGTGTTGTCAGCTAGTTGCTCGTGTTGTTAGATGGTTGCTCGTGTTGTCAGATAGTTGCTCGTGTTGTCAGCTGGTTGCTCGTGTTGTCAGCTGGTTGCTCGTGTTGTCAGCTGGTTGCTCGTGTTGTTAGATGGTTGCTCGTGTTGTTAGATGGTTGCTCGTGTTGTTAGATAGTTGCTCGTGTTGTTAGATGGTTGCTCGTGTTGTTAGATGGTTGCTCGTGTTGTTAGATGGTTGCTCGTGTTGTTAGATGGTTGCTCGTGTTGTTAGATGGTTGCTCGTGTTGTTAGATGGTTGCTCGTGTTGTTAGATGGTTGCTCGTGTTGTCAGCTAGTTGCTCGTGTTGTCAGCTGGTTGCTCGTGTTGTCAGCTGGTTGCTCGTGTTGTCAGCTGGTTGCTCGTGTTGTTAGATGGTTGCTCGTGTTGTTAGATGGTTGCTCGTGTTGTTAGATAGTTGCTCGTGTTGTTAGATGGTTGCTCGTGTTGTTAGATGGTTGCTCGTGTTGTCAGCTAGTTGCTCGTGTTGTCAGCTAGTTCCTCGTGTTGTTAGATGGTTGCTCGTGTTGTTAGATGGTTGCTCGTGTTGTTAGATGGTTGCTCGTGTTGTCATCTAGTTGCTCGTGTTGTCAGCTGGTTGCTCGTGTTGTCAGCTGGTTGCTCGTGTTGTTAGATGGTTGCTCGTGTTGTTAGATGGTTGCTCGTGTTGTTAGATGGTTGCTCGTGTTGTCAGCTAGTTGCTCGTGTTGTCAGCTGGTTGCTCGTGTTGTCAGCTGGTTGCTCGTGTTGTCAGCTGGTTGCTCGTGTTGTTAGATGGTTGCTCGTGTTGTTAGATGGTTGCTCGTGTTGTTAGATGGTTGCTCGTGTTGTCAGCTAGTTGCTCGTGTTGTCAGCTAGTTGCTCGTGTTGTTAGATGGTTGCTCGTGTTGTCAGCTGGTTGCTCGTGTTGTCAGCTGGTTGCTCGTGTTGTCAGCTGGTTGCTCGTGTTGTTAGATGGTTGCTCGTGTTGTTAGATGGTTGCTCGTGTTGTCAGATGGTTGCTCGTGTTGTCAGCTGGTTGCTCGTGTTGTCAGCTGGTTGCTCGTGTTTTCAGCTGGTTGCTCGTGTTGTTAGATGGTTGCTTGTGTTGTCAGCTGGTTGCTCGTGTTGTCAGCTGGTTGCTCGTGTTGTCAGCTGGTTGCTCGTGTTGTCAGCTGGTTGCTCGTGTTGTTAGCTGGTTGCTCGTGTTGTTAGATGGTTGCTCGTGTTGTCAGATGGTTGCTCGTGTTGTCAGCTGGTTGCTCGTGTTGTCAGCTGGTTGCTCGTGGTGTCAGCTGGTTGCTCGTGTTGTTAGATGGTTGCTTGTGTTGTCAGCTGGTTGCTCATGTTGTCAGATGGTTGCTCGTGTTGTCAGCTGGTTGCTCGTGTTGTCAGCTGGTTGCTCATGTTGTCAGATGGTTGCTCGTGTTGTCAGCTGGTTGCTCGTGTTGTCAGCTGGTTGCTCATGTTGTCAGCTGGTTGCTCGTGTTGTCAGCTGGTTGCTCGTGTTGTCAGATGGTTGCTCGTGTTGTCAGATGGTTGCTCGTGTTGTCAGATGGTTGCTCGTGTTGTCAGCTGGTTGCTCGTGTTGTCAGATGGTTGCTCGTGTTGTCAGATGGTTGCTCGTGTTGTCAGATGGTTGCTCGTGTTGTCAGCTGGTTGCTCGTGTTGTCAGATGGTTGCTCGTGTTGTCAGATGGTTGCTCGTGTTGTCAGCTGGTTGCTCGTGTTGTTAGATGGTTGCTCGTGTTGTCAGCTGGTTGCTCGTGTTGTCAGATGGTTGCTCGTGTTGTTAGATGGTTGCTCGTGTTGTCAGATGGTTGCTCGTGTTGTCGGCTGGTTGCTCGTGTTGTCAGCTGGTTGCTCGTGTTGTCAGCTGGTTGCTCGTGTTGTCAGCTGGTTGCTCGTGTTGTTAGATGGTTGCTCGTGTTGTCAGATGGTTGCTCGTGTTGTCAGATGGTTGCTCGTGTTGTCAGATGGTTGCTCGTGTTGTCAGATGGTTGCTCGTGTTGTCAGCTGGTTGCTTGTGTTGTCAGCTGGTTGCTCGTGTTGTCAGCTGGTTGCTCGTGTTGTCAGATGGTTGCTCGTGTTGTCAGCTGGTTGCTTGTGTTGTCAGCTGGTTGCTCGTGTTGTCAGCTGGTTGCTCGTGTTGTCAGCTGGTTGCTCGTGTTGTTAGATGGTTGCTCGTGTTGTCAGATGGTTGCTCGTGTTGTCAGATGGTTGCTCGTGTTGTCAGATGGTTGCTCGTGTTGTCAGATGGTTGCTCGTGTTGTCAGCTGGTTGCTCGTGTTGTTAGATGGTTGCTCGTGTTGTCAGATGGTTGCTCGTGTTGTCAGCTGGTTGCTCGTGTTGTCAGCTGGTTGCTCGTGTTGTTAGATGGTTGCTCGTGTTGTCAGATGATTGGTCGTGTTGTCAGCTGGTTGCTCGTGTTGTCAGCTGGTTGGTCGTGTTGTTAGTTGGTTGCTCGTGTTGTCAGCTGGTTGCTCGTGTTGTCAGATGGTTGCTCGTGTTGTCAGATGGTTGCTCGTGTTGTCAGCTGGTTGCTCGTGTTGTCAGCTGGTTGCTCGTGTTGTCAGCTGGTTGCTCGTGTTGTCAGCTGGTTGCTCGTGTTGTCAGCTGGTTGCTCGTGTTGTCAGCTGGTTGCTCGTGTTGTTAGCTGGTTGCTCGTGTTGTTAGATGGTTGCTCGTGTTGTCAGATGGTTGCTCGTGTTGTCAGCTGGTTGCTCGTGTTGTCAGCTGGTTGCTCGTGTTGTCAGCTGGTTGCTCGTGTTGTCAGATGGTTGCTCGTGTTGTCAGCTGGTTGCTCGTGTTGTCAGCTGGTTGCTCGTGTTGTTAGATGGTTGCTCGTATTGTCAGATGGTTGCTCATGTTGTCAGCTGGTTGCTCGTGTTGTCAACTGGTTGCTCGTGTTGTCAGCTGGTTGCTCGTGTTGTCAGATGGTTGCTCGTGTTGTCAGATGGTTGCTCGTGTTGTCAGCTGGTTGCTCGTGTTGTTAGATGGTTGCTCGTGTTGTCAGATTGTTGCTCGTGTTGTCAGCTGGTTGCTCGTGTTGTCAGCTGGTTGCTCGTATTGTCAGCTGGTTGCTCGTCTTGTCAGCTGGTTGCTCGTCTTGTCAGCTGGTTGCTCGTGTTGTCAGCTGGTTGCTCGTGTTGACAGCTGGTTGCTCGTGTTGTCAGATGGTTGCTCGTGTTGTTAGCTGGTTGCTCGTGTTGTTAGCTGGTTGTTCATGTTGTCAGCTGGTTGCTCGTGTTGTCAGATGGTTGCTCGTGTTGTTAGCTGGTTGCTCGTGTTGTCAGCTGGTTGCTCGTGTTGTTTGCTGGTTGCTCGTGTTGTCAGGTGGTTGCTCGTGTTCTCAGCTGGTTGCTCGTGTTGTCAGCTGGTTGCTCGTGTTGTTCGATGGTTGCTCATGTTGTCAGCTGGTTGCTCGTGTTGTCAGCTGGTTGCTCGTGTTGTCAGATGGTTGCTCGTGTTGTCAGCTGGTTGCTCGTGTTGTCAGCTGGTTGGTCGTGTTGTTAGTTGGTTGCTCGTGTTGTCAGCTGGTTGCTCGTGTTGTCAGATGGTTGCTCGTGTTGTCAGATGGTTGCTCGTGTTGTTAGATGGTTGCTCGTGTTGTCAGATGGTTGCTCGTGTTGTCAGATGGTTGCTCGTGTTGTCAGATGGTTGCTCGTGTTGTCAGCTGGTTGCTCGGGTTGTCAGATGGTTCCTCGTGTTGTCAGCGTGTTGTTAGATGGTTGCTCGTGTTGTCATGGTTGCTCGTGTTGATGGTTGCTCGTGTTGTCAGCTGGTTGCTCGTGTTGTCAGATGGTTGCTCGTGTTGTCAGATGGTTGCTCGTGTTGTCAGCTGGTTGCTCGTGTTGTCAGATGGTTGCTCGTGTTGTCAGATGGTTGCTCGTGTTGTCAGATGGTTGCTCGCGTTGTCAGATGGTTGCTCGCGTTGTCAGATGGTTGCTCGTGTTGTCAGATGGTTGCTCGTGTTGTCAGCTGGTTGCTCGTGTTGTCAGCTGGTTGCTCGTGTTGTCAGATGGTTGCTCGTGTTGTCACCTGGTTGCTCGTGTTGTCAGCTGGTTCCTCGTGTTGTTAGTTGGTTCCTCGTGTTGTCAGGTGGTTGCTCGTGTTGTCAGATGGTTGCTCATGTTGTCAGCTGGTTGCTCGTGTTGTCAGGTGGTTGCTCATGTTGTCAGCTGGTTGCTCGTGTTGTCAGCTGGTTGCTCGTGTTGTCAGATGGTTGCTCGTGTTGTCAGCTGGTTGCTCGTGTTGTCAGCTGGTTGCTCGTGTTGTCAGATGGTTGCTCGTGTTGTCAGATGGTTGCTCGTGTTGTCAGATGGTTGCTCGTGTTGTCAGCTGGTTGCTCGTGTTGTCAGATGGTTGCTCCTGTTGTCAGATGGTTGCTCGTGTTGTCAGCTGGTTGCTCGTGTTGTCAGATGGTTGCTCGTGTTGTCAGATGGTTGCTCGTGTTGTCAGATGGTTGCTCGTGTTGTCAGCTGGTTGCTCGTGTTGTCAGATGGTTGCTCGTGTTGTCAGATGGTTGCTCGTGTTGTTAGATGGTTGCTCGTGTTGTCAGATGGTTGCTCGTGTTGTCAGATGGTTGCTCGTGTTGTCAGATGGTTGCTCGTGTTGTCAGATGGTTGCTCGTGTTGTCAGATGGTTGCTCGTGTTGTCAGATGGTTGCTCGTGTTGTCAGATGGTTGCTCGTGTTGTTAGATGGTTGCTCGTGTTGTTAGATGGTTGCTCGTGTTGTCAGATGGTTGCTCGTGTTGTCAGATGGTTGCTCGTGTTGTCAGCTGGTTGCTCGTGTTGTCAGATGGTTGCTCGTGTTGTCAGATGGTTGCTCGTGTTGTCAGATGGTTGCTCGTGTTGATAGATGGTTGCTCGTGTTGTCAGCTGGTTGCTCGTGTTGTCAGATGGTTGCTCGTGTTGTCAGATGGTTGCTCGTGTTG
>NC_091297.1:27844844-27849844 GCF_038502225.1 Cherax quadricarinatus
TAATGGCGCATAAAGAACCTTCCTGGTGCATAAAGAACCTTCCTGGTGCATAAAGAACCTTCCTGATGGTAAAGAACCATCCTGGTGCATAAAGAACCTTCCTGGTGCATAAAAAACCTTCCTGGTTCATAAAGAACCTTCCTGGTGCATAAAGAACCTTCCTGGTGAATAAAGAACCTTCCTGGTGCATAAAGAACCTTCCTGGTGCATAAAGAACCTTCCTGGTGCATAAAGAAATTTAATGGCGCATAAAGAACCTTCCTGGTGCATAAAGAACCTTCCTGGTGAATAAAGAACCTTCCTGGTGAATAAAAAACCTTCCTGGTGCATAAAGAACCTTCCTGGTGCATAAAGAACCTTCCTGGTGCATAAAGAACCTTCCTGGTGCATAAAGAACCTTCCTGGTGCATAAAGAACCTTCCTGATGGTAAAGAACCATCCTGGTGCATAAAGAACCTTCCTGGTGCATAAAGAACCTTCCTGGTTCATAAAGAACCTTCCTGGTGCATAAAGAACCTTCCTGGTGAATAAAGAACCTTCCTGGTGCATAAAGAACCTTCCTGGTGCATAAAGAACCTTCCTGGTGCATAAATAAATTTAATGGCGCATAAAGAACCTTCCTGGTGCATAAAGAACCTTCCTGGTTCATAAAGAACCTTCCTGGTACATAAAGAACCTTCCTGGTGCATAAAGAACCTTCCTCGTGCATAAAGAACCTTAATGGCGCATAAAGAACCTTCATGGTTCATAAAGAATCTTCCTGGTGCATAAAGAACCTTCCTGGTGCATAAAGAACCTTCCTGGTGCATGAAGAACCTTGCTGGTGGTAAAGAACCTTCCTGGTGCATAAAGAACCTTCCTGGTGCAAAAAGAACCTTCATGGTGGTAAAGAACTTTCCTGGTGCATAAAGAACCTTCCTGGTGCATAAAGAACCTTCCTGGCGCATAAAGAACCTTAATGGCGCATAAAGAACCTTCCTGGTGGCAAAGAACCTTCCTGGCGCATAAAGAACCTTCCTGGCGCATAAAGAACCTTTTTTGTGCATAAAGAACCTTCCTGGTGCGTAAAGAACCTTCCTGGTGTATAAAGAACCTTCCTGGTGCATAAAGAACCTTCCTGGTGGTAAAGAACCTTCCTGGTGCATAAAGAACCTTCCTGGTGCATAAAGAACCTTCCTGGTGGTAAAGAACCCTTCTGGTGCATAAAGAACCTTCCTGGTGCATAAAGAACCTTCCTGGTGGTAAAGAACCTTCCTGGTGCATAAAGAACCTTCCTGGTGCATAAAGAACCTTCCTGGTGCATGAAGAACCTTCCTGGTGGTAAAGAACCTTCCTGGTGGTAAAGAACCTGCCTGGTGCATAAAGAACCTTCCTGGTGCATAAAGAACCTTCCTGGTGGTAAAGAACCTTCCTGGTGCATAAAGAACCTTCCTGGTGCATAAAGAACCTTCCTGGTGCATAAAGAACTTTCCTGGTGGTAAAGAACCTTCCTGGTGGTAAAGAACCTTCCTGGTGCATAAAGAACCTTCCTGGTGCATAAAGAACCTTCCTGGTGCATAAAGAACTTTCCTGGTGGTAAAGAACCTTCCTGGTGGTAAAGAACCTTCCTGGTGCATAAAGAACCTTCCTGGTGTATAAAGAACCTTCCTGGTGCATAAAGAACCTTCCTGGTGCATAAAGAACCTTCCTGGTGTATAAAGAACCTTCCTGGTGCATAAAGAACCTTCCTGGTGCATAAAGAACCTCCCTGGTGCATAAAGAACCTTCCTGGTAAATAAAGAACCTTCCTGGTGGTAAAGAACCTGGTGCATAAAGAACCTTCCTGTTGCATAAAGAACCTTCCTGGTGCGTAAAGAACCTTCCTGGTGCATAAATAACCTCCCTGGTGCATAAAGAACCTTCCTGGTGCATAAAGAACCTTCCTGGTGCAAAAAACTTTCCTGGTGCATAAAGAACCTTCCTGGTGCGTAAAGAACCCCAGTGGCGTGTATAGAATCTAGTTGATATAAAAACCTTCCTGGTGCTTATACTAACTGCAAGTTTGGTATTAATCCCTGTAGGATTTTCCAAATGTATATTATCATGTATCTCTCTCGCCTGCATTCCAGGGAATACTCGTCAAGGGACTTCAACCGTTCCCAGTAATTTAGGTACTTTATTGTACATATGTGTGTCGTGAAAGTTCTTTGTACACTCTCCAGGTCAGCAATTTCGCCTGCCTTGAAGGAGGCAGTTAGTGTACATCAGTATTCCAGCCTAGAGAACAAGCGATTTGAAGAGAATCATCATGGGCTTGGCATCCCTAGTTTTGAAGGTTCTCATATCTGAGTAGCTGAAATTCCTCTTCATTGAACTTAATATTGTTTTGAGTGGCGCATTTGAAGATTTGGTTGATGTTCGCTTGGAGTCTTGCGGTGTCTTCGATAGAGGTCACTGGGCAATTCTGGTGTCATCTGCAAAGGAAGACACGGAGCTATAGCTTACATCTCTGTCTATGCCAGATATGAGGATGAGGAATAGGATGGGAGCGAGTATTGTGCTGTGCGGAACAGAGTTTTTCACCGTAGCTGCCTCAGACTTTACTTCTGTTTGTTAGGAAGTTATAGATCCATCTACCAACTTTTCCGGTTATTCCTTTATCACACATTTTTGTGCACTATTATACCTCGGTCACACCTGTCGAAGGCTTTCGCAAAGTCTATGTATACTACACCTGCATTTTGTTTATCCTCTATGGAATCCAGGACCTTGTCTTAGTAGTAGTAGTAGTAGTAGTAGTAGTAGTAGTAGTAGTAGTAGTAGTAGTAGTAATAGTAGTAGTAGTAGTAGTAGTAGTAATAGTAGTAGTAGTAGTAGTAGTAGTAGTAATAGTAGTAGTAGTAGTAGTAGTAATAATAGTAGTAATAGTAGTAGTAGTAGTAGTAATAATAATAATAATATCTTTATTTCTACAAGTACATGTACAAGGTATACAGTCCTAGCTGACATTAATGACATACGTACTACTATAAAAGCCGCTTGTTATGCACAGCATTTTGCTCCACAAGGTACAATACTTGCTCTCATCCTTTTTTTCATCCTCATATCTGACATAGACAGATGTAAACCATAGCACTGTGTCTTCCTTTGCTGATGATACTACAATTTGCATGAGTGTCATCTATTGAGGACACTGTAAATCTACAAGCGGATATAAACCAAATCTTCAAATGGGCCACTGAAAACAATATGAAGTTCACTGAGGACAGATTCCAGTTACTTTATGGGGAAACTTAAGGAAATGAAAGCAAAAAAATAATAATAATGTGAAGGACATAGGAGTGATAATTGCAGAGGATCTCACCTTCAAGGACCACAGCAGTGTCATTATCAACAACCGCTAGCAAAATGATAGGATGGATAATGAGAATCTTCAAAACAAGGGATGCCTAGTCAATGATGATCTTATTTAAGTTGCTTGTTACCTCTAGGCTGGAACACTGCTGTACACTAATAGTCCCTTTCAGGACAGATGAAATTGTAGATCTGGAGAATATACAGAGAACTTTAACTGCACGTATAAGTTCCGTAAAGCACCTCAATTACCTGGAACGTAGACGAGAAAGATGCATCATATTGTACTCCTGGAAAATCCTAGAGGGACTGGTTCAAAATCTGCACACAGAAATCATTTACCATGAAACCAAAAGAATAGGTAGACGGTGCAATATATCCCCAGTGAAAAGCAGGGGTGAAATGAGTACACTAAGAGATAACATAATAAGTGTCAGGGGCCCAAGGCTGTTCAACTGCTTCCCAGCATGCATAAGGGGGATTACCAGTAGATCCCTGGCTGACTTCAAGAGAAAGCTGGACAAATGTCTAAAGTCAGTACCTGACTAGCCAGGCTGTGGTTCGTACTTTTGATTGTGTCTGGTTGATCAGCCCCTGATTCACCACGAGGCCAGGTCATGGACCGGGCCGCGGGGGCGTTGACCCCCGGAACACCTTCCAGGTAGGTAGCCTTTTTCAATTTCAGCACAAGTTACGATGCTACTTTTGATATTGATTCTAGTGCGAGTTGTGGCGCTACTTGCGACGCAAATTACGAAGGCACCCTCGACGCGAGTTACGACGGCATTTGCGACGCCGTCTTCTAGCCATCTTTAAACATTTAGTGCTGAAGTGTTTTCCTCAAATGAAACTTGGACGTGATTGTAGACTATGTGAGTGGTAGAGTGACAGTCTTATTAGAGTGTCTTAAGTGACCGGAGACACTGTGACTTAATCGTCTTAACCCAGATGAAATATTTATGACAGTCAGGTTCAGACTTAGTGACAAGCACTGATGACAGTCACAAGCACTGCTGACATTCAGGTTTAAACCTAGTTAAAAGCACTGCCGACAGGCAGGTTAAGGCTTAGTAACAAACACTGCTGACGGTCAGGTTGACTTAGTAACAAGTACTGCTGACAGTCGGGTTAAAATCTAGTTAAAAGCACTGCCGACATAGTGTGGAGAAATTTTCTCCAGGAGGGGGGTATCTGCCCCCTTCAGCCCCTTTCAGCCCTGAGGAGCCCAGCCCTTTCAGATGGGGCAAACATCTTGTTTACTGCTACATCAAGTAATTGATCCCAGATGCAGTAGGAGCATGTGACATGGTCATGCGGCTCCTTGCAAGAGACCGATGTTGCAAGTAGTTTAGTTTAATAAGAGACAGTCCATCTCTTACCTTAGCAGGACAATTAAAGAAATCCTTCTCCCACATTATTACCATGGTAAAGATAGTGTACATTGTTGTCTATGCATATGACAGCAAATATCAAGCGTTCTGCAGTGCTTCATAGTGGAAGTTTGGCAAGGAGAGTAAAAATGCTATGTCAGCTTTTCCTTTATGCTGGGGACAAGCGAGGTGGGGCGAGACGCTGTGACGTCAGATTGCTTTTGACCCTGCTGGGGTTCACATTGACGCCGGAATAACCAACAAAGAACACTGATCCACGCATTAGTGTGTATAGAA
>NC_091297.1:27854844-27924844 GCF_038502225.1 Cherax quadricarinatus
CTTATGCAGGTTAGGCTATGTTAGCAGCTCTCTGTTACATCAATTACTAGCTTACAGCTGTATCATCCTGGGGAACATGGTGATACATTTTATTTACTTTTGAGAAAATACAAATGATAATCTCGAGAGTGCGTGATAATACTGGAAGAGTGGTGAGAATGACTAGGAAAGTGTTGAAGCTCGGGGATGAGGTGGATATCCTAAGAGTGAAATTTAACTCCAGAATATAAAGAACCACGTAATAAATCTTGCAAGCAGTACATCAAAGAAGCTAATAGCACTAAGGTGTATCTCGTACCTGCTTGACAATAGAGGCCACAAGACTGTATGAGGCACAAGTGCACTCACACCTTGAGTATGCTCCACTTTCTTGGATTGCCTGCCCTCCGTCTCATCTGTGACTTTTTGAGAGAAGAGAGAACAGAGCAAGACAACTCATCTCTTGAAATGACCCATCCTGGGCAAATCTGTCATTTTAGCAGAGCCTTCAGCACCGGAGGGATGTAGGTCGCTTTATGTACAAGGTTAGTTATTGTTTGGCTCCACTTCGCGGACAGCGCGAAGGCAGCATCAAAACGGGCAGCAGATATCAACTGCACTCTGGCTGTACCCTTTTCAAGGACATCACTTCATCTGAGATCAATCATTCCTAGAATAACTCGTGTCTGCAGTATGTTCGTACAGCGTAACAACATCGATGAAATATAGTCAGTTGACCAAATGAAATTGCTAGCAACTTCATCCTCTTCCCTATTTTTATTTCTCATAACCTGTGACATACCTGTGACCGATTACAAAAGTTTTTTCCACCGTTGCAGAAAAGTCTAAAGTTAGTCTTCCCTTTTAATTACCTGCGTAACAAGGCTGTTGCTGTTAGCGGACCACTGGCTCATATATCCACCACAGCCTATTTGATCTGACACTTCCCAGAAGGTAGTGATTGTTTCCTCTTGAAAACTGCTATACTTCTTCCAGCAATATTCCTGATATCTGCTTGTAGACAGAGCAGCGCTTTGCAGTACCTTGCTCGATGCGCTCAAGCCAGTGGTTGTGAATGATTGTGTACCAGACAACGTAAACATGTCTGCCGCGTCGTGTTGAAGCCAGAGTTCACTAAGAACAGTAAAAGTTATGTTAGTATTTAAATAATCTAAGAGTGCTAAGAGATCATCACAGTGCTTCCTCTGGTATCTAACATTGTTATATTCTTGGTGTAAGATTTGGCTTGACTTGGCGTGTAATAAAGATATAGGAGAATATTGATTACAACTACGATACGACAAGAGATTTAAATTGTGGTCAATATCAACATTCATGGACTATGAAGTAGTGAGATACGTACAAGGATGAGGTAGAGGTGACAGCAAGTGAGTAACAGTAGTAATGTGAGATGTAGAGTGATGTAGTAATTAACTGTGAAGTAGATTGTTACTTATAGTAAGACTGTCGTTACTTATAATAAGATGATTGTTACTTATAATAAGTGTTACTTATAATAAGATGATTGTTACTTATAGTAAGATAATTGTTACTTATAATGAGATTATTGTTACTTATAATAAGATGATTATTACATATACATATGTAGTAAGATAATTGTTACTTATAATAAGGTAATTGTTACTCATAATAAGATTATTGTTACTTATAGTAAGATGATTGTTACTTTTTTTTACACAGGGTTTGACAAGGAAGGTTAAGGATCCCTAGCTTTACTGACAAGCTATTTACAGGTTAACGATTCTTAACTTTATTGACAAGCTAAGAGTTGTTACCTATATCAGCTCATTTGAAAGCATTTTTATTGTTATGAGACATACAAGCAGGGAACAGGATGAAGTTGGAACCATCTGTGGGCCAGCATTTTCATTTGATCAACTGACTTTATCTCGTTGACATTATGCTGTACGAATGTGTTCCATACTCGAGTCATCCTGGGTATGTATGATCTCAGATGGAGTGATGTTCTGGAGAAGGGTACAGCCAGAGTGAAGTTACTGCTTTCTGCCCGTCTTGTGGCATAAAAGCTTGTTTCACGCTGTCCTCGAAGTGGATCCAAGTGTGGTACTTTGACAATACTGGCCTTGTACATAACAGTAAGGCCACCCACATCCCTCCTGTGTTGAAGGCTCTGCTGAAATGACAGATCTATCCAGGATGGGTCCAGGCGAGAGATGAGACGTCTTGCTCTGTTCTCTACTCTGTCAAGCAGTCGTAGATGAGAGGAGGGGGGGGGGGCAGGCAAACCAAGAAAGTGGAGCATACTCAATTGTGAGCGTACTTGTGCCTCGTACAGAATCTTGCAACCCCTACTGTCAAGCAGATGCGAGATACGGCGAAGTGCTGCAAGCTTCCTGGCTGCCTTGTTTGCAAGATTTACAACATGGTTCTTCATGGTTAGTTTGGAGTCAAATTTCACCCCAAGGATGTCAACTTCTTCTCCAGATGCCAACACCCTCCCATTCATCCTTACTACTGCACCAACATTACCATCATGGTGCCTAGAGACCATCATCATTTGCGTTTTCTCAGGTGCAAATGTTACTTGCCATCTATTTCCCCAAGCTGATATAGCTCTTAGCTGGTGATTGATGTAGCTTAGAGCAGCTGGCATTTCTTCTCTTGGATAATTGAATGTCAGTGTACAGTCGTCTGCATATGCATGGGATTCTGGGATGAGATGAAGAAGGCCGTTGAAGTAGACATTCCATAACAATGGACCCAGCACGCTTCCTTGTGGAACACTTGCCCCAATAGGATGTCTTGCTGATTCCGTTCCATTGAGAACTACACTTAGAGATCTACCTGAAGGTAATCACTGAGGAGACACAGCGTAGAGCCTGCAATTCACAGTGCTTGAAGTTTTGCTAATAGGCCCTGGTGCCACACCCTGTCGAAAGCACCAGCAATGTTCAGTGCTACCACACAGCTGACTTTGGATTCATCCAGTGACTGGTGCCACTTAGTGGCACCAGTGGCTTATAATAAGATGATTGTTACTTATATTATAATAATATCTTTATTTACTACAAGGTATACAGTCCTAGCTGACAACAATGACATACTACTATATAGAAAGCCCCTTGTTATGCTAGGCATGTCGGGCAAATTAGGTCAGTGTCCCAGGATGCGACCCACACTAGTCGACTAACACCCAGGTACCCATTTTACTGATGGGGAACATAGACAACAGGTGGAAGGAAACACGCCCAATGTTTCTACTCTGGCTGGGAATCGAACCCAGACCCTCGCCGTGTGAAGCGAGAGCGTTAGCCACCAGGCCACCAGATTGTTACGGATAGTAAGATTATTTTTACTTATAGTAAGGTCATTGTTACTTATAATACGATTATTGTTACTTATAATAATATAATTGTTAGAGTAAGATGATAATCAGGAATTTGAAGTATCAGAAATTCTTGAGCCTCGTAGACGCTGATGATAACATACTACACTCAACACATCCACAATATAACATAACATACAGTAGAGATAATAAAGGTGAGTTAAGAAAACTTATCGTAATTACTTTGTGAAGGATATAATGGCAAAACTAATTATGATAATGTATTTTGTAGTACTAGGTGAAGATGAAAGTGTAATTATAAGGCAGATTGTTAATAATAATGATGTTAATAACAATAGCGTTAATAACAAGTGTTAATATTAACAGTAATAATAACAATGTTAATAATAATGATGTTAACAACAAGTGTTAATAAAAACAGAAACAATAGCAATGTTAATAATGTCAATAATAACAATGTTAATAATAACAATGTGAATAACGAGTGTTAATAATAATAATGTTAATAATAACAATATTCATAACAATGTTAATAACAACAATGTTAATAATAACAGTGTCATTAATAACAATATTAATAATAACAATATTAATAACAATGTTAATAATAACAATGTCAATAATAACAATATTAATAATAACAATGTTAATAATAACAATGTTAATAAGTGTTAATAATGGGGAAGAATTGTTGCTAATATTAACATTATTATAACAAGAAAACTGAGGTAGTGGGCTGCGAATTCTTGAAAATCAATCCAGAAACAATAGAGAAATACTCTGGGAGAAATACACTGGGAGAAATACACTGGGAGAAATACGCTGGGAGAAATACACTGGGAGAAATACACTGGGAGAAATACACTGGGAGAAATACACTGGGAGAAATACACTGGGAGAAATACACTGGGAGAAATACACTGGGAGAAATCTGGGAGAAATACACTGGGAGAAATACACTGGGAGAAATACGCTGGGAGAAATACACTGGGAGAAATACACTGGGAGAAATACACTGGGAGAAATACACTGGGAGAAATACACTGGGAGAAATACGCTGGGAGAAATACACTGGGAGAAATACACTGGGAGAAATACACTGGGAGAAATACACTGGGAGAAATACACTGGGAGAAATACTCTGGGAGAAATACACTGGGAGAAATACACTGGGAGAAATACGCTGGGAGAAATACACTGGGAGAAATACACTGGGAGAAATACACTGGGAGAAATACACTGGGAGAAATACACTGGGAGAAATACACTGGGAGAAATACACTGGGAGAAATACACTGGGAGAAATACACTGGGAGAAATACACTGGGAGAAATACACTGGGAGAAATACACTGGGAGAAATACACTGGGAGAAATATACTGGGAGAAATACACTGGGAGAAATACACTGAGAGAAATACACTGGGAGAAATACACTGGGAGAAATACACTGGGAGAAATATACTGGGAGAAATACACTGGGAGAAATACACTGGGAGAAATACACTGGGAGAAATACACTGGGAGAAATACACTGGGAGAAATACACTGGGAGAAATACACTGGGAGAAATACACTGGGAGAAATACACTGGGAGAAATACACTGGGAGAAATACACTGGGAGAAATACACTGGGAGAAATACACTGGGAGAAATACACTGGGAGAAATACACTGGGAGAAATACACTGGGAGAAATACACTGGGAGAAATACGCTGGGAGAAATACACTGGGAGAAATACGCTGGGAGAAATACACTGGGAGAAATACACTGGGAGAAATACACTGGGAGAAATACACTGGGAGAAATACACTGGGAGAAATACGCTGGGAGGAATACGCTGGGAGAAATACGCTGGGAGAAATACACTGGGAGAAATACACTGGGAGAAATACACTGGGAGAAATACACTGGGAGAAATACACTGGGAGAAATACACTGGGAGAAATACATTGGGAGAAATACACTGGGAGAAATACACTGGGAGAAATACACTGGGAGAAATACACTGGGAGAAATACGCTGGGAGAAATACACTGGGAGAAATACACTGGGAGAAATACACTGGGAGAAATACGCTGGGAGAAATACGCTGGGAGAAATACACTGGGAGAAATACACTGGGAGAAATACACTGGGAGAAATACGCTGGGAGAAATACACTGGGAGGAATACGCTGGGAGAAATACACTGGGAGAAATACGCTGGGAGAAATACACTGGGAGAAATACTCTGGGAGAAATACACTGGGAGAAATACACTGGGAGAAATACACTGGGAGAAATACACTGGGAGAAATACACTGGGAGAAATACACTGGGAGAAATACACTGGGAGAAATACACTGGGAGAAATACACTGGGAGAAATACGCTGGGAGAAATACACTGGGAGAAATGCGCTGGGAGAAATACACTGGGAGAAATACGCTTGGAGAAATACACTGGGAGAAATACACTGGGAGAAATACGCTGGGAGAAATACACTGAGAGAAATACGCTGGGAGAAATACGCTGGGAGAAATACACTGGGAGAAATACACTGGGAGAAATACACTGGGAAAAATACACTGGGAGAAATACACTGGGAGAAATACGCTGGGAGAAATACGCTGGGAGAAATACGCTGGGAGAAATACACTGGGAGAAATACACTGGGAGAAATACACTGGGAGAAATATACTGGGAGAAATACACTGGGAGAAATACACTGGGAGAAATACACTGGGAGAAATACACTGGGAGAAATACACTGGGAGAAATACACTGGGAGAAATACACTGGGAGAAATACACTGGGAGAAATACACTGGGAGAAATACACTGGGAGAAATACAGGATACATGTTGATGTAACACAAATATTACTGAGGAAAATTAAGCCAATTACAAGCGAGAGATATTAGGAATAATGTCAAGAGTGTGAATTTTGAAGTTGATTTTGAAAGATTTTTGAAGTTGTCTTGTGCCTGTACAAGCGGTTCTTGCAGCAGCTGTTCAGCGTTCCTTTGTGTATATACACAACTTCCTCTCATTGTGATGAGTGATGTAATTAATCCTTTCTTCAAGGAAGAAAGAAATGTTGGTGACAGGGATTTTCCTGCTGATCTTCCTAGCAAGAGAAGCTTCCTTGAAGACAGGTGACACAGGTAACGTTGTTACTCTTGTCTTGGAAGTTCTCATTACTAGTGTCAGCTTTGTTATTGTCTTCTTGTATTGGTAGCTTAATGTTGTCTTCCTGTATTGCTAGTGTAGTGTTGCCTTTCAATATTGCTAGCTTAGTGTTGCCTTTCAATATTGCTAGCTTAGTGTTGCCTTTCAGTATTGCTAGCTTAGTGTTGTCTTTCAGTATTGCTAGCTTAGTGTTGTCTTTCAATATTGCTAGCTTAGTGTTGTCTTTCAGTATTGCTAGCTTAGTGTTGTCTTTCAATATTGCTAGCTTAGTGTTGTCTTTCAATATTGCTAGCTTAGTGTTGTCTTTCAATATTGCTAGCTTAGTGTTGTCTTTCAATATTGCTAGCTTAGTGTTGTCTTTCAATATTGCTAGCTTAGTGTTGTCTTTCAATATTGCTAGCTTAGTGTTGTCTTTCAATATTGCTAGCTTAGTGTTGTCTTTCAATATTGCTAGCTTAGTGTTGTCTTTCAATATTGCTAGCTTAGTGTTGTCTTTCAATATTGCTAGCTTAGTGTTGTCTTTCAATATTGCTAGCTTAGTGTTGTCTTTCAATATTGCTAGCTTAGTGTTGTCTTCCTGTATTGTCACAGTAGTGCTGTCTTCCATGGTTGTTAGCTTAGTGCTGTCTGATTCCATAATAGGAGCTGAGAACCCAGCTGATGCCATGCTAGGTGCTGAGAACCCAGCTTATGGCTTAATTGTGGCTTAGGCCGGCACCTCCCTCTGTGTGGGCAGGGTAAGCCCCTAACATGGGCACCATCACCTGGGCAGATGTGTGTGTGTGTGTGTGTGTGTGTGTGTGTGTGTGTCCCCACGTAGCAGCCTGAGCAAGACAGTGATGATGATAGTGGTGGTGGTGGTGGTGGTGGTGATTTTCCCCTCGTGGCATGTTTGAGATTGTGTTACATATATACACAATAAGCCACAAGTGGATGGGAGAGGGTAGTTGAGGTGGGTCGAATATTTAGAAAGGATCAAACAAAATAGAATGACTGGGAGGGTGTATAAATCTGTAATGGAGGGAAGACTGGGTAGGGGCCGGCTTAGGAAAGGTTGGAGATGGGGGGGGGGAGGTTTTGAGTGCAAGGGGCTTGGACTTCCAGCAAGCATGCATGAGTGTGTTAAATACAATCGGGTGGAGACAAATGGTTTTTATAACTTGACGTGCTGTTGGAGTGTGAGCAAGGTAACATTTATGAAGGGATTCAGGGAAACCGGCAGGCCGGACTTGAGTCCTAGAGATGGGAAGTACAGTGTCGGCACTCTGAAGGAGTGGTGGTGATATGCTGCGGCTTTTGAACTGCAATATCGGCACGCTGCTGGCGAGACAGTGATGGAGTGAATGACGATGAAAATGTTTCTTCTTTCTCGGGTCACCCTGCCAAGGTGGGAAACTGCTGATGCGTTAATATATATATATATATATATATATATATATATATATATATATATATATATATATATATATATATATATATATATATATATATTGAAAAATGGTTTACCAGCTAAGGTTAAAGATTAAATATAGGAGGAACTTAGCTTGGTAAGACAGCTCATCGCCTGCACAGCCGCCCCTGCAGGCGAGGTCTTGAGAAGCTGTCGAAGTCACTTCTCAACGGGCTGAAATAGAGTATATTACGTATGATTATAAATTACCCCTAGGGGGTGTTATGTCAGCATATATCAGACACTGATTGCTGACAACATTTACTTGTGTGGACTCAAAGGTCCACTTATCACCGGGGTTTATAAGTGACTAACTCGCAACTTTATACTCAATTGCGCAGTCAATAGTAGTACATCACAAGTTAGTACACTTACCTGGGTATATGTATCTGACCTGTAGTTACGCCCGGATATCCAATGTCTTGATTGGAGAATAGTGTTCTTTGAAGAATGTTGCACTACACTCTGTTGGATCGCAACACTCATTGTTACACTGTTCATCAATAATTGTTCACACCATAATGTCAGTAAAGAAGCTGATCACACTTCTCTGTAAGTGTTTATTGAGATTCTTTTGTGCAAAAAGCGTGGAACATTGTTCTTTGTTGGTTATCCCGGCACGTGAATGTCTCTCTCAGTAGAGTCAAAAGTAATCTCCCTCACAGCATCCTACGCCGCTGCAATGCTCCTCGAACATAAAGGAAAAGCTGACCTAGTACTTTTTGCTTCCTTGCCAAACTTCCTCGATGAAGCAAAGCAGAATGCTTGATTCTTGCTGTCTTGAGCATAGACAACAATGTACACTATCTTTACCATGGTAATAAAGTGGGAGCAGGATTTTCCTTAATTGTCCTGCTAAGGTAAGAGATTGACTGTCTCTTATTAAACTACACTTTGCAACACTGGACTCTTGCAAGGAGCAGCGGTCGCTTGACCACGTCACATACTGGTATTGCATCTGGGATCAATTACTTGCTGTAGCAGTAAACAAGATGCTTGCCCCTTCTGAGAGGGCTGAAAGGGGCTGAAGGGGCTGATACTCCCCTCCTGGAGAAAATTTCTCTACTATATATATATATATATATATATATATATATATATATATATATATATATATATATATATATATATATATATATATATATATATATATATATATATATATATTCGGCCGTTTCCCACCTAGGCAGGGTGACCTAAAAAAACAGATAAACCTCTTATCATCATTCAACACTTTCACCATCACTCATACATAATCACTGTCTTTGCAGAGGCACTCAGATACGACAGTTTAGATGTCACTCCAAGCAACCAGTATCCGAAACCCGTCCTTAAAAGTGCAGACATTGTACTTCCCATTTCCAGGACTCAAGTCCGGTTAACCGGTTTCCCTGAATCCCATACTAGGCAGGTCCTTTACAATCCATCCCACTAACAAAATTCCAGCACCTCGTGTGGCCCCAAAAACCGTTCGTCTCCATTCACTTCTAACACGCTCACACATGCTTGCTGGAAGTCCATGCCCCTCGCCCACAAAACCTCTTTTATCCCCTCCCTTCAACCTTTTCGAGGACGACCCCTACCCCGCCTTCCTTCCCCTACGATTTATGCACTCTCCAAGTCATTCTACTTTGATCTATTCTCTCTAAATGACCAAACCACCTCAACAACCCCTCTTCAGCCCTCTGACTAATACTTTCAGTAACTCCACACCTCATAATTTCCACACTACAAATTCTCTGCATAATATTTACACCACACATTGTCCTTAGACACGACATCTCCACTGCCTCCAGCCTCCTCTTTGCTGCAGCATTTACAACCCAAGCTTCACACCCATATAATAATGTTTTTGCCATTATGTATGTCGTGCCGAATAGGTAAAACTGATCAATTAGCAAGAACTTATTTAAAATTAAGTCCTTTCTAAAATTTTGTCTTATACATTTCAAGATATATTTTTTTCATTAATGTTAATATAAAAAATTAATGATTTTGTATCAAAAGAACCTTAGGAAACTTACTTAAGCGTATTATAACAAATGCAATTTAATTTAGCCTAATCCGGCTTAATATATTTTATGTACGTTTACAATAATTTAATAACAAACACAATAAAATATATTTTTTCGTTAGATTCAGAATGATTTTTGCGAAATTGATAGGCAATAGGTCTTAGAAACACCGATGAATATGGTGTAGTTTCAGAGGTGCAGTGCGTGTTGCATGAGGTGATATCAATATTGCAAGCTTTGGTGCAGTTTACTCAGCAGCAGGGAGGGACTTCCACACTGCTGATGGCCCAGTCACGGAGTTCCCCGTTACTCTCTCACCAGAAATACATAGACCCCGTAATAATAACATCCATCACTGAGGTGATGTTGTTGATACTGCTGTTGTTGCTGTTGTTGTTGTTGTTGTTATTGCTCAGGGCACACGTGTCAGCTACTGCCTGGTTACCAGTAACCTGTGTATTACCAGGTGACAGTAAGGGGAGTAGGGAAGTGGTAGGTGGTGAGGGGGTGAAGGGTGTGGCAAGTGAAGGGGAGGTGGTGAGGGGAAGGAGTGACGGGAAGGGTGTGGCAAGTGGGGGGGGGTATATTAGTGAGGAACCAGCAATATTTTAAACCATAAAATATGAAATAAGTGAATCACTCAACACTTGGTGCAGCACTGTGGTAAAGTGAACTTTGTAAGTGGTACACAGTGTCTCAGTCACTTTCTTTCTTCCTCTCCCTCTCACCTTCCTTCTCATTCCTCTCACCTTCCCTCTCCCTCTCACCTTCCCTCTCCCTCTCACTTCCCTCTCACCTTCCATCTCCCCCTCCCTCTTACCCTCCCTCTCACCCTCCCTCTCACTTTCCGTCTACCCTTCCGTCTCACCTTCCCTCCCCTTGACCCGCTTCACAAAAATCTATAGTCCTAAGATTGCCAGTCACGTGGAATCCCAGCAGCCGCACAACCCAGAGCAGCATGGGTTTAAGACAGGTTGATCCTGCCTGACAACTGCTAGATTCTGGATGCTCTGGAAGACAAGATAAATACTGATGTAGTGTACACTGATTTTTTAAAAAGTGTTCAACAAATGCGACCATGGTGTGATGGCGTACAAAATGCTTTCAAAATGAATAACTGGAAAGTGGGCAGATGAATATTTAACTTAATGCATAGAGCCCAGAGAGTGGTGGTCAACAGAGAAGTCAGAGGCTGGCACAGTGAAAAGCTCTGTTCTTCAAGGCACGGTACTCACCCCCCCCTGCTGTTTCTCATTCTTATATCTGACAGACATTGACAAGGACGCAAATCATCGTAGCATTCTTTGCTGCTGACACTAGAGTCTCTGTGAGAATGACGTTCGTCACACACTCATTGGGATGCTCTCCCGACCAGCCAACTGGCAGTTCAAAGTATAGAAGTTCTGGGTCACCACTACTGTATTTATTGTCAAGTTCAACCCACTAATCAGGTGAGAGTATGCTTCCCCAGTCAAGGTGACGTCGTACCTGTCGGCCTGGCTGGGAGGACACACTTTTGCCAACACTGGTTGAATCAAGACTTGCTTTGAGTGATTCTTGGTTGTCTCATCATTATACTGGTAAGCTGATATCCTACTATTGTAAATAAATGCTGATGGAATACATTCATAAAGAAATCTACCCCTGCTGTGTTTGCATTGGCCTTGTCTTGCCCTCTTGATTGCTATATCGCTGACTTTGTTTACTGCCAGGTGCTACAGACCTTGAATTGCTACCTATGTTTGTAATAACGAGGACAAGTTTTAACTGCTCTGCTGTGGAAGAATGGAGGAAATGAAGACTATAATGGAGTACAGGACAAACTTAAATCATGCTCAAGACTTGACGTAATGATGTCAGAAGATCTCACATTCAAAAATCACAACACTGTTTCCATTGCTATTGCAAGGAAAATCATGGACTGGATAACTAGAACTTTTAAGACTAGGAGATGCTGAGGAAATGATACTCTTCAAGTCACTTGTTCTCTGCAGGCTGGAATACTGCTGTATACTGACGAGCACCTTCACGGCAGGCCGAGATTACTGAGCTGAAATGTGTACGAACTTTCACTACTCGTATACATTCAAACATCTGAACTACTGAGAATGCCTGAAGTGCCTTCGAGCGTTCCCAGGTTTGGGACCAGTCCTGGTGAGACTGATCCCAAACCTGAACACTGAAATTACTCAGTATGACAACAAGCGACTTGGCAGACTGCACAAGATCCCTCCATTACAAAGTTGTCTGTGTGAAATCAGTAGTAACAGCCTGGTTGATTGGTTGATCAGGCTCTGATCCTCCTAGAGGAATCGCGCCGCGGGGGAGTTGACACCCGGAAAGGTCCCTCAGGTACCCCTCTTTCCCTACCTATGACCCTCCCTCTCCCCATCACCCTTAACCTCCCTCTTGTCTCTGAGGTGTCAGCTGGTCTGACGTAATGGGGAAAACACCTAACAGTAGTGCCAGTCATGAGCTTAGTGCCAGTCATTGGCTTAGTATCAGTCATACCTTAGTGTCAGTCACAGCTTAGTGTCAGTCTTACCAGGAGTCTACCTGGAGGGTGTTTCGGGGGTCAGTGCCCCCGCGGCCCGGTCTATGACCAAGACTCGCTGTGGATTAGGACCTGATGAACTAGGCTGTTACACACCCAATAATGTTGTTTGAGGTGTTAAACACTCTCAGTAGTGTTTATGGTGTTGAACACGCTCAATAGCGTTTATAAGAACATAGCATAAGAAAGAAGGAACACTGCAGCAGGCCTACCGGCCCATGCGAGGCAAGTCCAAGCCTCCTACCGGCTTAAGCCAATGCCCCATCCTAGTCAGGTCAGGTCACATTAACTTAAGGAATGAACACGGCAACTGACCTAGTAAGACAAGCTAATCAGGTCCAACTCACGCCCACCCACACCCACTCATGTATTTTCTAACCTATTTTTAAAACGTTTTAGCCTCTATAACAGTACTCGGGAGTTTGTTCCACTCATCCACAACTCTATTACCAAACCAGTACTTTCCTATATCCTTCCTGAATCTGAATTTTTCCAACTTAAAACCATTGCTGCGAGTCCTGTCTAGGCTAGATATTTTCAGCACACTATTTACATCCCCTTTATTTATTCCTGTCTTCCATTTATACACCTCAATAATATCCCCTTTAATTCTACACCTTTCTAGAGAGTGCAGATTCAGGGCCCTCAGTCTATCCTTATAGGGAAGATTTCTGATACATGGGATCATCTTTGTCATCCTCTGTACGTTTTCCAGAACATTTATATCCATTCTGTAATACAGTGACCAAAACTGTGCAGCATAATCTAAATGAGGCCTAACCAAGGATATAGAGTTGAAGAACAACCTGAGGACTCCTATTATTTATGCTTCTTGATATGAAGCTAAGAATTCCGTTAGCTTTATTGCGAACACTAATGCACTGTTATATTGTTTTCAGATTACTGCTAACCAGAACTCCCAAATCCTTTTCGCAATCAGTAGTATTAAGATCTACATTATTTAGTTTATATGTGGCATAGCTATTTTCCTATCCAACATTTAGAACTTTGCATTTGTCTGTATTAAACTGCATCTGCCACTTCTCCGACCACTGCATCAGTCTATTCAAATCTTCCTGGAGTGCTCTAATGTCCTCGTCAGAATGAATTCGACGGCCAATTTTGGTGTCATCGGTAAACTTGCTTATGTCGCTCTTCATGCCTTTATCTATGTCGTTTATGTAGATTGTGAACAACAGGGGGCCCAACACTGACCCCTGTGGAACACCGCTCGTGACGCTTCCCCACTCTGATTTCTCCCCATTTATGCAAACTCTCTGCTGCCTATTTGTCAACCATGCCTCTATCCAGGAAAATTTTTTCCTATTCCATGTGCCTTAATTTTCCTCAATAGTCTCTGATGTGGGACCCTGTCAAAAGCCATACTGAACTCCATGTACACTATCATATTCATTACCATGATCTACCTTCTCAAATACCTTAGTGAAAAAAGTTAATAAATTTGTAAGGCAGGAACGCCCCTTTGTAAAACCATACTGAGATTCGTTGATTAATTTATGTTTTTCAAGATGGCTACGAACTGCCTCGGCAATTATTGATTCCATAAATTTTCCCACTATGGAGGTTAAGCTTGTTGGTCTATAATTCGAAGCTAAGGACCAGTCACCTGCTTTGAAAATAGGTATCATATTTGCCATTTTCCACTTATCTGGCACCATGCCAGTTTGTAGTGATATGTTGAAAAGATTAGCCAAAGGTTTGCTTAGCTCCTCTTTACATTCCTTTAGAACCCTTGCGTACAGTTCATCAGGGCCTGGGGATTTGTTAGGTGTTAATTTATCTATTTGCCTAAGGGCCATGTCACTTGTGACCCTAATCGTGCATAGTTTATTATCGTCCTGTTCTACATAATTTATTATTTGTGGAATATCGCTAGTATCTTCCTGTGTATAAACTGAGAGGAAGTATGTGTTAAAAATTCTACACATTTCCTTATCACTGCCCGTGAGCTGACCCGAGTAACTTTTGAGTGGGCCTATCTTGTCCCTGATCTTACTTCAGTACACTTGAAAGAATCCTTTTGGGTTAGTCTTCGATTCTCTTGCAACTTTAACCTCATAATATCTTTTTGCTTTTCTTATTCCATTTTGTATATCTCTCTTTAACTGAATATATTGATTTCTTAATTGCCCCTCTCCTCTTTTGATTTGCCTATATAAACCTCTCTTTTGACCAATGAGATGTTTTAATCTATTGTCCATCCATATAGGATCAATTTTGTTTGATCTGATTTCTCTATTTGGAACATAAGTTGTGTGAGCAGCTAGAACTATGCCCTGGAAAACGTCATATTGTCAGTCATCACCACCTACCTGACCCATAGTCAGGTCATTCCAGTTCAGCCCACCCAAGTACTTTTTGAGTAATATGAAATCAGCCAAGCGGAAGTCAGGGGCCATTGCCATTATTAGGAAAATTCCATGATCTATTAAAACTGATTTGTGATCGCTTTCCCCAAGCTCATCATTAACCTCAAGATTATTAATTAGCGTTTCCCTGCTGGCAAGAACCAAGTCAAGCAGGTTATTTCCTCTAGTTGGTTCTGTCGCAAACTGTTTTAAAAACAATCCTGAATCGTATCAAAAAAGTCATTTGACTCTAAATTTTCTGTCAAATTGCTCCAGTCAATCTGTCTATAATTGAAATCTCCCATTAGCACAACATTTTCGTATGTAGATACCTTACAAATTTCTTCCCATAGAAGTTCACTGCACTCCCTATCAAGATTTGGGGCCCTGTAAATCACTCCCAAAATTAGCTTTTCACGGCCCTCGAGAAGCTGTAACCAAACAGATTCAGTGGCTGACGCTTCTAATTTTAAATCTTGTCTAACACAACAATTTAAATTGTCTCTGACATACATCGCTACTTCACCACCCTTCCTGTTGACCCTGTCAGTGTGGAATAATTTATAGCCTTGTATGTGAAATTCAGAAGGCATCTCTCTATCTTTCAGATTGAGCCAGGTCTCTGTTATAGCAATAATGTCTATGTTTCCTGCACTTGCAATTAATCTTAGCTCATCTATCTTATTTCTTACACTTCTGCTATTAGTATAGCAAACCTTACGGGAGCTAGTCCCTTGCTGCCCTCTGCTGTCCCCCTTTGTTTGCTGACCTGATCTGTTGTCTTTATTTATAATTTCATGATTAATATCTTTTATACATTTACTGTTTTCAACCCTAGTGTTGCAACATGCCTATGTCCCACATACACCCATACCTCTGTCTTCTATCATTTTAAAATCCTAGGCATTTCAGCAATGGCCCTCTCGATCGAGTTTGCAAGTGCTACTACCCCTGCCCCAGAATGAATGGGATTGCAAGTTTTTTGCAGCATCTGTTTAGCCAGCAATTTACACCAATTGCCCTAGACAACCATTCATTGCCCACTCCCCTTCTAGGCAAGATGCTACATATGACTGGGATCTTCCCTTAGACTTAATTAAATCTCTAGCTGACCTGTACTTATCTAGCAGCTCTTCTCTCCTACCCTTTCCAATATCATTTCCACCAGCACTGAGACAGATAATAGGCTTGTTCCCATTACCTGACATGATATTATCCAGCCTGTTGACTATGTCCCCAACACCAGCTCCAGGGAAGCACACTCTATCTCTTACCTTCTTATTCCTATTACAGAAAGCACGGTCCATATGTCTTACCTGTGAGTCACCAACCACAAGGATTCGCTTACCTCTATTTGCAGGGGAAGTAGTACCTTTACCTTCACTGGCCACTGAAGTACACTCATCCTGAAGAACAGAGATGCGATTTCCTACCTTAAAATCTTCTCTCTTAACTTTCCTTATTTTGATGCTCATTCTATTAATGGGAAGCACTTGCCACTTGTAGCAGGTGCTGGACTGCACCTCGCTGCTGGTTGCCTCATTCCCCTCCACCATTCCAGCCTCCCCACACTCGCTCCCAAGCCCATTGAAGTGAACCTTCAGCCTCCTAATTTTCTCCTGGAGAAGCAAAACTTCCTCCTTCAACTCTCTAACCTCAGATTTTAAAACACTACAATAGCAAGCCATGACTTTGTAACCGTCCACATTAATCCCCTAAGCAGCTCAGGGTCATTGACCTCATGTGACGACTGACCACTGTTGGTGTTGGACGCTCTCACTAGTGTTTATGATGTTGAACAATCTCAGTAGTGTTTATGGTGTTCAACACTCTCAGTAGTATTGTTTATGGTGTTGGGCACTCTCAGTAGTGTTTATGGTGTTGGACACTTTCAGTAGTGTTTATAGTGTTGAACACTCTCAGTATTGTTTATGGTGTTGGACATTCTCAGTAGTGTTAATGGTGTTGAACACTCTCAGTAGTATTAGTTATGGTGTTGGACACTCACTAGTATTGTTTATGGTGTTGGACACTCTCAGTAGTGTTTATGGTGTTGAACACTCTCAGTAGTATTGGTTATGGTGTTGAACACTCTCAATAGTATTGTTTATGGTGTTGGACACTCTCAGTAGTATTGTTTATGGTGTTGGACACTCTCAGTAGTATTTATGGTGTTGAACAATCTCAATAGTGTTTATGGTGTTGAACTCTCTCAGTAGTATTTATGGTGTTGAACAATCTCAATAGTGTTTATGGTGTTGAACTCTCTCAGTAGTATTGTTTATGGTGTTGAACACTCTCAGTAGTGTTTATGGTGTTGAACACTCTCAGTAGTGTTTATGGTGTTGAACACTCTCAGTAGTGTTTATGGAGTTGAACACTCTCAGTAGCGTTTATGGTGTTGAACACTCTCAGTAGTGTTTTTTATGGTGCTGAACACTCTCAGTAGTGTTGTTTATGGTGTTGGACACTCTCAGTAGTGTTTATGGTGTTGAACACTCTCAGTACTGTTTATGGTGTTGAACACTCTCAGTAGTGCTTTTTATGGTGTTGAACACTCTCAGTAGTGTTGTTTATGGTGTTGGACACTCTCATTAGTATTGTTTATGGTGTTCGACACTCTCAGTTGTGTTTTTTATGGGGTTGGACACTCTCAGTAATGTTATTTATGGTGTTGGACACTTTCTGTAGTGTTTTATGGTGTTGGACACTCTCAGTAGTGTTTACAGTGTTGAACACTCTCAGTGGAGTTGTTTATGGTGTTGAACACTCTCAGTAGTGTTTATGGTGTTGAACACTCTCAGTAGTATTGTTTATGGTGTTGAACACTCTCAGTAGTGTTTATGGTGTTGAACACTCTCAGTAGTGTTTATGGTGTTGAACACTCTCAGTAGTATTGTTTATGATGTTGAACACTCTCAGTAGTGTTTATGGTGTTGAACACTCTCAGTAGTATTGTTTATGGTGTTGAACACTCTCAGTAGTGTTTATGGTGTTGAACACTCTCAGTAGTGTTTATGGTGTTGAACACTCTCAGTAGTGTTTATGGTGTTGAACACTCTCAGTAGTGTTTATGGTGTTGAACACTCTCAGTACTGTTTATGGTGTTGAACACTCTCAGTACTGTTTATGGTGTTGAACACTCTCAGTAGTGTTTATGGTGTTGAACACTCTCAGTACTGTTTATGGTGTTGAACACTCTCAGTAGTGTTTATGGTGTTGAACACTCTCAGTACTGTTTATGGTGTTGAACACTCTCAGTAGTGTTGTTTATGATGTTGAACACTCTCAGTAGTGTTTATGGTGTTGAACACTCTCAGTACTGTTTATGGTGTTGAACACTCTCAGTACTGTTTATGGTGTTGAACACTCTCAGTAGTGTTTATGGTGTTGAACACTCTCAGTAGTGTTTATGGTGTTGAACACTCTCAGTACTGTTTATGGTGTTGGACACTCTCGGTAGTGTTTATGGTGTTGAACAGTAGTGTTGTTTATGGTGTGGAACACTCTCAGTACTGTTTATGAGTGTTGAACACTCTCAGTACTGTTTATGGTGTTGAACACTCTCAGTAGTGTTTATGGTGTTGAACACTCTCAGTACTGTTTATGGTGTTGAACACTCTCAGTACTGTTTATGGTGTTGAACACTCTCAGTACTGTTTATGGTGTTGAACACTCTCAGTACTGTTTATGGTGTTGAACACTCTCAGTAGTGTTTATGGTGTTGAACACTCTCAGTACTGTTTATGGTGTTGAACACTCTCAGTACTGTTTATGGTGTTGAACACTCTCAGTACTGTTTATGGTGTTGAACACTCTCAGTACAGTAGTGTTTATGGTGTTGAACACTCTCAGTACTGTTTATGGTGTTGAACACTCTCAGTACTGTTTATGGTGTTGGACACTCTCAGTAGTGTTTATGGTGTTGAACACTCTCAGTAGTGTTTATGGTGTTGAACACTCTCAGTACTGTTTATGGTGTTGAACACTCTCAGTACTGTTTATGGTGTTGAACACTCTCAGTACTGTTTATGGTGTTGAACACTCTCAGTACTGTTTATGGTGTTGAACACTCTCAGTACTGTTTATGGTGTTGAACACTCTCAGTACTGTTTATGGTGTTGAACACTCTCAGTACTGTTTATGGTGTTGAACACTCTCAGTACTGTTTATGGTGTTGAACACTCTCAGTACTGTTTATGGTGTTGAACACTCTCAGTAGTGTTTATGGTGTTGAACACTCTCAGTACTGTTTATGGTGTTGAACACTCTCAGTAGTGTTTATGGTGTTGGACACTCTCAGTAGTGTTTATGGTTTTGGACAATCTCAGTAGTGTTGTTTATGGTATTGAACACTCTCAGTAGTGTTGTTTATGGTAATGAACACTCTCAGTAGTGTTTATGGTGTTGGACACTCTCAGTAGTGTTGTTTATGGTGTTGGACACTCTCAGTTGTGTTGTTTATGGTGTTGGACACTCTCAGTTGTGTTGTTTATGGTGTTGGACACTCTCAGTATTGTTGTTTATGGTGTTGGACACTCTCAGTTGTGTTGTTTATGGTGTTGGACACTCTCAATAGTGTTATGGTGTTGAACACTCTCAGTAGTGTTTATGGTGTTGAACACTCTCAGTATTGTTTATGGTGTTGGACACTCTCAGTAGTATTAGTTATGGTGTTGGACACTCACTAGTATTGTTTATGGTGTTGGACACTCTCAGTAGTGTTTATGGTGTTGAACACACTCAGTAGTATTGGTTATGGTGTTGAACACTCTCAATAGTATTGTTTATGGTGTTGGACACTCTCAGTAGTATTGTTTGTGGTGTTGGACACTCTCAGTAGTGTTTATGGTGTTGAACAATCTCAATAGTGTTTATGGTGTTGAACACTCTCAGTAGTATTGTTTATGGTGTTGAGCGCTCTCAGTAGTATTGTTTATGGTGTTGAACACTCTCAGTAGTGTTTATGGAGTTGAACACTCTCAGTAGCGTTTATGGTGTTGAACACTCTCAGTAGTGTTTTTTATGGTGCTGAACACTCCCAGCAGTGTTGTTTGTGGGGTTGGAAACTCTCAGTAATGTTGTTTATGGTGTTGGACACTCTCAGTAGTGTTGTTTATGGGGTTGGAAACTCTCAGTAATGTTGTTTATGGTGTTGGACACTCTCAGTACTGTTTATGGTGTTGAACACTCTCAGTACTGTTTATGGTATTGAACACTCTCAGTAGTGTTTATGGTGTTAGACACTCTCAGTAGTGTTGTTTTTGGTGTTGGACACTCTCAGTAGTGTTGTTTTTGGTGTTGGACACTCTCAGTAGTGTTGTTTATGGTATTGAACACTCTGAGTAGTGTTGTTTTTGGTGTTGGACACTCTCAGTTGTGTTGTTTATGGTGTTGGACACTCTCAATAGTGTTATGGTGATGAACACTCTCAGTAGTATTGTTTATGGTGTTGAACACTCTCAGTAGTGTTTATGGTGTTGAACACTCTCAGTAGTGTTTATGGTGTTGAACACTCTCAGTAGTGTTTATGGTGTTGAACACTCTCAGTAGTGTTTTTTATGGTGCTGAACACTCAGTGGTGTTGTTTATGGTGTTGAACACTCTTAGTAGTGTTTATGGTGTTGGACACTCTCAGTAGTATTGTTTATGGTGTTGGACACTCTCAGTATTGTTGTTTATAGTGTTGACACTCAGTAGTGTTGTTTATGGTGTTGAACACTCTCAGTAGTGTTTATGGTGTTGAACACTCTCAATAGTGTTGTTTATGGTGTTGGACACCCTCGGTAGTGTTGTTTATGGTGTTGGACACACTCCTCAATGGAGGAGAATCTGGTCCAGATTCTCCTCCACCACGATGCTGTGAACACTAACTCCAAGGCCGAGGGACTGATTGCCTCATCTTTTGTATATAGTTCTACTGTCTTCCTATTATGTCCTAGAATCTGTATTGATAAAGCCACTGGATGGCGAAACGTCTACAATAAAGATATCCAGATGTTGCATATGTGTCTTAACTTTCATATTGTCGGTATTTTATATCTTTCTTGCACATTCTCAGTAGTGTTGTTTATGGTGTTGAACGCTCTCAGTAGTATTGCTTATAAGAACATAAGAACGAAGGAACACTACAGCAGGCCTACTGGCCCATGCGAGGCAGGTCCAAGTCTCCTACCGGCTTAAGCCAATGCACCCAACCTAGTCAGGTCAGGTCACATTGACTTAAGGGAGGAACACGGCAACCGACCTGGTAGCACAAGCTATCAGGTCTAACTCACACCCACCCACATCTACTCATGCATTTATCCAACCTATTTTTAAAGCTACACAACGTTCTGGCCTCTATAACTGTACTTGGGAGTTTGTTCCACTCATCCACAACTCTATTCCCAAACCAGTACTTTCCTATATCCTTCCTGAATCTGAATTTTTCCAACTTAAAACCATTGCTGCGAGTCCGGTCTAGGCTAGATATTTTCAGCACACTATTTACATCCCCTTTATTTATTCCTGTCTTCCATTTATACACCTCAATCATATCCCCCCTAATTCTACGTCTTTCTAGAGAGTGCAGATTCAGGGTCCTTAGTCTATCCTCATAGGGAAGGTTTCTGATACATGGGATCAACTTTATCATCCTCCTTTGTACATTTTCCAGAGCATTTATATCCATTCTGTAATACGGTGACCAAAACTGTGCAGCATAATCTAAATGAGGCCTAACCAAGGATGTATAGAGTTGAAGAACAACCTGAGGACTCCTATTATTTATGCTTTTTGATATGAAGCCAAGGATTCTATTAGCTTTATTGTGAACACTTATGCACTGTTATCTTGGTTTCAGATTACTGCTAACCAGAACTCCTAAATCTTTTTCGCAATCCGTAATATTAAGATCTACATTATTTAGTTTGTATGTGGCATGGTTATTGTCCTGTCCAACATTTAGAACTTTGCATTTGTCTATATTAAACTGCATCTGCCACTTCTCCGACCACTGCATCAATCTGTTGAAATCTTCCTGGAGTGCTCTAATATCCTCGTCAGAATGAATTCGACGGCCTATTTTGGTGTCATCGGCAAACTTGCTGATGTCGCTCTTTATGCCCTCATCTATGTCGTTTATGTAGATTGTGAACAGCAGGGGGCCCAACACTGACCCCTGTGGAACACCGCTCGTGACGCTTCCCCACTCTGATTTCTCCCCATTTATGCAAACTCTCTGCTGCCTATTTGTCAACCATGCCTCTATCCAGGAAAAAATTTCTCCTATTCCATGTGCCTTAATTTTCCTCAATAGTCTCTGATATGGGACCCTGTCAAAAGCCTTACTGAAGTCCATATACACAATATCATATTCATTACCATGATCTACCTCCTCAAATACCTTAGTGAAAAAAGTTAATAAATTTGTAAGGCAGGAACGCCCCTTTGTAAAACCATGCTGAGATTCGTTGATTAATTTATGCTTTTCAAGGTGGCTACGAACTGCTTCGGCACTTATTGATTCCATAAATTTTCCCAATGTGGAGGTTAGGCTTGTTGGTCTATAGTTCGAAGCTAAGGACCTGTCACCTGCTTTGAAAATAGGTATCACATTTGCCATTTTCCACTTATCTGGCACCATGCCAGTTTGTAGTGATATGTTGAAAAGATTAGCCAAAGGTTTGCTAAGCTCCTCTTTACATTCCTTTAGAACCCTTGCATACAGTTCATCAGGGCCTGGGGATTTGTTAGGTTTTAATTTATCTATTTGCCTAAGGACCATGTCAATTGTGACCCTAATCGTGCGCAGTTTATTATCGTCCTGTCCTACATAATTTATCATTTCTGGAATATCGCTGGTATCCTCCTGTGTAAAATCTGAGAGGAAGTATGTGTTAAAAATTCTACACATTTCCTTATCACTGTCAGTGAGCTGACCCGAGGAACTTTTGAGTGGGCCTATCTTGTCCCTGATCTTACTTCTGTATACCTGAAAGAATCCTTTTGGGTTAGTCTTCGATTCTCTTGCAACTTTAACCTCATAATCTCTTTTTGCTTTTCTAATTCCCTTTTTTATTTCTCTCTTTACCTGAATATATCGATTTCTTAATTGCCCCTCTCCTCTTTTGATTTGCCTATATATGCCTCTCTTTTGACCAATCAGATATTTTAATCTATTGTTCATCCATTTAGGATCATTTTTGTTTGATCTGATTTCCCTATTTGGAACATAATTTGACTGAGCAGCTAGAACTATGCTCTGGAAAGCGTCATATCGGCAACCATCACCACCTACCTGACCTTTAGTCAGGTCATTCCAGTTCAGCCCACCTAAGTAATTTTTCAGTCCTATGAAATCAGCCAAGCAAAAGTCAGGGACAGAGACTTGATTGCCATTATTAGGGGAATTCCATGATATATTAAAACTGAGTGATTTGTGATCACTTTCCCCAAGCTCATCATTAACCTCAAGATTATTAATTAGTGTTTCCCTGCTGGCAAGAACCAAGTCAAGGAGGTTATTTCCCCTAGTTGGCTCTGTCACAAACTGTTTTAAAAAACAATCCTGGATCGTATCAAGAAAGTCACCTGACTCTAAATTTCCTGTCAAATTGCTCCAGTCAATCTGTCTATAGTTGAAATCTCCCATTAGCACAACATTTTCGGATGTAGATGCCTTACGAATTTCGTCCCATAGAAGTTTACTGCACTCCCTATCAAGATTTGGGGCCCTGTAAATCACACCCAAAATTAGTTTTTCTCTGCCCTCGAGAAGCTGTAACCAAACAGATTCAGTGGCTGATGCTTCTAATTGTATATCTTGTTTAACACAACAATTTAAATTGTCTCTGACATACATCGCTACTCCACCACCCTTCCTGTTGACTCTGTCAGTGTGGAATAATTTATAGCCATGTATGTGACATTCAGAGGGCATCTCTCTATCTTTCAGATTGAGCCAGGTCTCTGTTATAGCAATAATGTCTATGTTTCCTGCACTTACAATTAATCTTAGCTCATCTATCTTATTTCTTACACTCCTGCTAATAGTATAGTAAACCTTAAGGGAGCTAGTCCCTGCTGCCCTCTGCTGTCCCCCTTTGTTTGCTGACCTGATCTATTGTCTTTACTTATAACTTCATACTGAATGCCTTTTATACATTTACTGTTTCCAACCCTAGTGTTGCAACCTGCTTGTTTCCCACACACACCCATACCTCTATCTTCTATCAGTTTAAAATCATAGGCATTTCACCAATGGCCTCAATTGAGTTTGCAAGTGCTACCACCCCAGCCCCAGAGAGATGTACCCCATCCCTTGCATAGATATCATGTTTGCCATAAAAGTTGTTCCAGTTGTCAATGAATGGGATTGCAAGTTCCTTGCAGTATCTGTCTAGCCAGCAATTTACACCAATTGCCCTAGACAACCATTCTTTTCCTACTCCCCTTCTAGGCAAGATGCTACATATGATTGGGACCCCTCCCTTAGACTTAATGAAATCTATAGCTGACCTGTACTTATCTAGCAGCTCTTCTCTCCTGCCCTTCCCAATATCATTTCCACCAGCACTGAGACAGATAATGGGCTTGTTCCCATTACCTGACATGATATTATCCAGCCTGTTAACTATGTCCCCAACACCAGCTCCAGGGAAGCACACTCTATCTCTCATCTTCTTATTCCTATTGCAAAACGCACGGTCAGTAGTATTGTTTATGGTGTTGGACACTCTCAGTAGTATTGTTTATGGTGTTGGACACTCTCAGTAGTGTTGTTTATGGTGTTGAACATTGTCAGTAGTGTTGTTTATGGTGTTGAACACTCTCAGTAATGTTGTTTATGGTGTTGAACACTCTCAGTAGTATTGTTTATGGTGTTGGACACTCTCAGTAGTGTTGTTTATGGTGTTGAACACTCTCAGTAGTGTTGTTTACGGTGTCGAACATACTGAGTAGTGTTATTTGTGGTGTTGAACACTTTCAGGAGTGTTGTGATGCTGAGCACTTTCAGTAGTGTTATTTGTGGTGTTGAACACTCTCTTCTTCCTCCACGGTTTTTCTGCAGAATTCCTCATTTAATGTATGTACTGTAACTGGTGAGGTTAATGCAGGTTTTGGCAGGTGCAGGTGTTGGCAGGTGTAGGTGTTGGCAGGTGTA
Organism: Cherax quadricarinatus; assembly: GCF_038502225.1. NCBI lineage: Eukaryota > Metazoa > Arthropoda > Malacostraca > Decapoda > Parastacidae > Cherax > Cherax quadricarinatus. The sequence continues at coordinate 27,879,858 of NC_091297.1, forward strand.
GGTTTTGGTGTTGGCAGGTGCAGGTGTTGGCAGGTGCAGGTGTTGTCAAGCTAGCTTCCCCTTGACACTGCCACAGTTTGTCGTTCACTTCAGAAACTCAGGAAACTGCTAATGATAGTTGACCTTCCTGGCAGCCTGACACTGCTGTGACCTGTGACCTGGCAAGTTTCACAGGGGTCGCCTTGCCAAATTACTTGAAGTGCTGAAAGTGTGACATGTGACCTTGGTAAAGTCACAGTCACATCTTCATGTGAAGTTCTGGCATCTTTACTGCCTCTCATATTTACACCAGACATGATAACACCAGGCACAGCTAGTTATCAATCTCTGCTGACATGATAACACCAGCCACAGCTTGTTATCAATCTCTACTGACATGATAACACCAGCCACAGCTTGTTATCAATCTCTGCTGACATGATAACACCAGCCACAGCTTGCTATCAATCTCTGCTGACATGATAACACCAGCCACAGCTTGTTATCAATCTCTACTGACATGATAACACCAGCCACAGCTTGCTATCAATCTCTGCTGACATGATAACACCAGCCACATCTTATCAACCTTTGCTGACATGATAAGTTGATAGTCTTGCAGGGCTGGAACTCACAGCACCTGCAACTGCTGTCTTTTTGGAGATGAGAAGAGACACTCTTGGAAGTTAGAAGATATTGGAGGCTGTCCCAACAAGGTATTGGAGTCAGAAACGTGGAAAGAAGTGTAGAATGAAAGCAGTGAAAAGCAGTGGTAGGTGGGTCAGCTTCAGGTGGGAGAAATGTCTAGCCTGGAGGGATGGTAGGTGGGTCAGCTTAAGGTGGGATAGATGTCTAGCCTGGAGGACTGTAAACACTGAGTCTGCTGGTAGCAAGTTGAAGGCCCTCACAACACTGATGTTCTCTGCAACACAGAGAACACATCCTCCCGTTGTTATGGTAGAGCGTAGAGTGGGCCGAGACCAGGTCCTCAGGTATCTTCCATGTTTAAATTGTGAGGTATCTCCTTCGCTGCAGAGAAAAAACATTTCAAGACCTCTGAGACGTTCACACACTTCAGTGTTGCACTGCTGTTGTGTTGACAGTGAACCAGCAGTGTACTTGTTGCATCCCTCTTGTCTACCCTTCCTTAAAGGTGTTTTCACTACTCAACAACACTAGTAAGAACACAGGTCATGTCGGCAACACTCTAGTGAGAACACAATTTCCAGTGAACATTGGAGAACAACTTTATGTTCAGTAGTAATAAGTTCAAACTACTGTATGTCATATAACAGGTGGAAAGGTCATCTTTAATATCTGAGGTATGAGTAATGAGTTAAGATAGGTGTGCACACCTCTCCTCACTGTGCACACCTCTCCTCACTGTGCACACCTCTCCTCACTGTGCACACCTCTCCTCACTACACCCTCTTGGGGAATTCACTCATTTCCAATTCACTTTTACCTAAGAATGAAGAACTCAGAAGAGTCACTACAAAAACCAAGACGACCAGAAAATAGAACGAGAGTCACATAACATAAGAAAGAAGAAACACTGAAACAGGCCTACTGGCCCATGCGAGGCAGATCCAAGCCTCCTACCGGCTTAAACCAATGGCCCAACCTAGTCAGGTCAGGTCATATTCACTTAAGGAAGGAGCACGGCATCAGACCTAGTAGCACAAGCTAGTTAGGCCCAACTCACACCCACCCACACCCACTCATGTATTTATCTAACCTATTTTTAAAACTACACAACGTTTTAGCTACTATGACGGTACTTGGGAGTTTGTTCCACTCATCCACAACTCTGTTACCAAACCAGTGCTTTCCTATATCCTTCCTGAAACTGAATTTTTCCATCTTAAAACCAATTCTGCGAGTCCTGTCTATGTTATATATATTTAGCATGCTATTTATATCCCCTTTATTTATTCCTGTCTCCCATTATACACCTCAGCCATATCCCTTCTAATTCTGCGTCTTTCTAGAGAGTGCAGATTCAGGGCCTCAGTCTGTCCTCATAGGGAAGATTTCTGATGTACAAGAATGGTTTACAATACCAACGAGATGAAAGTTAAGACACATGTGCAACATCTGGGTATCTTTATTGTAGACGTTTTGCCATCCAGTGGCTTTATCAATACAAATTCCATGACATAATTTGAAGACAGTAGAACTATATACAAAAGCTGAGGTAATCAGTCCCTCAGTCCCATCCCTTTGGGTATGACCTACTTCCACTGGGGAATCCCGCCTACCAGTGACTATGCCCTCGTCTGCTACCTGTCCCTTTCCACCTGACGTTAGTATGTAAGCGTCAGTCTTCTTGCCTGTACTCCAGAATCTTCACACCAACTCCAAGGCTGAGGGACTGATTACCTCATCTTTTGTATATAGTTCTATCTTTAATTATGTCCTGGAATCTGTATTGATAAAGCCAGTGGATGGCGGAGCGTCTACAATAAAGATGATCAGATGTTGCACGTGTCTTAATTTTCAAGATTTATGATACGTGGAATCAACTTTGTCATCCTCCTTTGTGCGTTCTCCTGTGCATTTATATCCATTTTGTACTACAGTGACCAAAACTGTGCAACATAATCTAGATGAGGCCTAACCAAGGATATATAGAGTTGAAGAACAACCTGCCCATAATGCTCTGCATACGAGGGGCTTTTGGCATGTACTCCCAACTACCAAAATTCCTTGTACAACTATGTATCATGTCCAAATAAACTATATGAATATGAAGACTCCTATTATTTATGCTTCTTGATATGAAGCCAAGAATTCTGTTAGCTTTATTGCGAACACTTATGGACTGTTGTCTTGGTTTTAAATTACTGCTACTCAGAACTCCCAAATCCTTTTCGCAATATTAAGAGCTATATTATTTAAGGATGTGTGATGTCACCGTGGTTGTTTAATATATTTATAGATGGGGTTGTAAGAGAAGTAAATGCGAGGGTCTTGGCAAGAGGCGTGGAGTTAAAAGATAAAGAATCACACATAAAGTGGGAGTTGTCACAGTTGCTCTTTGCTGATGACACTGTGCTCTTTGGAGATTCTGAAGAGAAGTTGCAGAGGTTGGTGGATGAATTTGGTAGGGTATGCAAAAGAAGAAAATTAAAAGTGAATACAGGAAAGAGTAAGGTTATGAGGATAACAAAAAGATTAGATGATGAAAGATTGGATATCAGATTGGAGGGAGAGAGTATGGAGGAGGTGAATGTATTCAGATATTTGGGAATGGACGTGTCAGCGAATGGGTCTATGAAAGATGAGGTGAATCATAGAACTGATGAGGGGAAAAGGGTGAGCGGTGCACTTAGGAGTCTGTGGAGACAAAGAACTTTGTCCTTGGAGGCAAAGAGGGGAATGTATGAGAGTATAGTTTTACCAACGCTCTTATATGGGTGTGAAGCATGGGTGATGAATGTTGCAGCGAGGAGAAGGCTGGAGGCAGTGGAGATGTCATGTCTGAGGGCAATGTGTGGTGTGAATATAATGCAGAGAATTCGTAGTTTGGAAGTTAGGAGGAGGTGCGGGATTACCAAAACTGTTGTCCAGAGGGCTGAGGAAGGGTTGTTGAGGTGGTTCGGACATGTAGAGAGAATGAAGCGAAACAGAATGAATTCAAGAGTGTATCAGTCTGTAGTGGAAGGAAGGCGGGGTAGGGGTCGGCCTAGGAAAGGTTCGAGGGAGGGGGTAAAGGAGGTTTTGTTGTGCGAGGGGCTTGGACTTCCAGCAGGCATGCGTGAGCGTGTTTGATAGGAGTGAATGGAGACAAATGGTTTTTAATACTTTACGTGCTGTTGGAGTGTGAGCAAAGTAACATTTATGAAGGGATTCAGGGAAACCGGCAGGCCGGACTTGAGTCCTGGAGATGGGAAGTACAGTGCCTGCACTCTGAAGGAGGGGTGTTAATGTTGCAGTTTAAAAACTGTAGTGTAAAGCACCCTTCTGGCAAGACAGTGATGGAGTGAATGATGGTGAAAGTTTTTCTTTTTCGGGCCACCCTGCCTTGGTGGGAATCGGCCAGTGTGTTAATAATAAAAAAAAATAATTATTTAGTTTATATGTGGCATGGTTATTTTCCTGTCCAACATTTAGAACTTTGCATTTGTCTATATTAAACTGCATCTGCCACTTCTCCGACCACTGCATCAGTCTATTCAAGTCTTCCCGGAGTCCTCTAATGTCCTCGTCAGACTGAATTCGACGGCCTATTTTGGTGTCATCGGCAAACTTCCTTATGCTGCTATTTACTCCCTCAATCTATGTCGTTTATGTAGATTGTGAACAACTAGGGACCCAACACTGACCCCTGTGGAACACCACTCTTGACGCTTCCCCACTTTGATTTCTTCCCACAAGGCACGATTACGTAGTAATTCTAGGAGTCTTTAACTTTAGTTAGGTTGACTGGGAATTTAGAGTCTAACAACTTCTTAGAGGTAATTCAGGATTATTTTTTAAAGCAGTTTGTTACAGAACCTACAAGGGGAAATAACCTCCTTGACTTTGTTCTGGCAAACAAGGAAACCCTTATTCATAATTTAGAAATTACAGAGGAACTTGGCGCGAGCGACCACAAATCAATTACCTTTACCATTGAATGGATGTATGATAGTAGGTATAACTCAGTAACAGTCCCAGATTTTCGCTAGCAGATTACAATGGGCTTAGAGAACACTTATCATCTGTGGACTGGGGTAACAAAGAGAGCTGTTAATGTGACAGAGTTCTTAACACTATACATGCTGCCCAAAGAACGTTTATTCTGTACAAAGAAATTAGATCGAATAGAAATGACCCGAAATGGATGAATAATAGGCTCAAATATCTTTTAGGGCGGAAGAAAGGAATTTATATATGTATCAAGAGGTGGGGGTCATCTTATAAATCAATATATTCACATTAAGAGGGAGGTTAAAGAGGGGATAAGAAAAACAAAACGGGTTTATGAAATTAAAGTTGCTAGGGATTCGAAAACTAACCCTAAGATAAGTCTCCTGAAAAATAACTCTGAGCATCTTACTGACAAGGAGAATGAAATGTTCTCTATTTTTAATAATTATTTTCTCTCAGTTTCCACACAAGAAGACACTAATAATATCCCAATAATTATTTTTTATAGTGGGCTTGAAGAAGATAAATTATGTAATATCACAGTCACTAGTGATATGGTTATCAAACAAGTAGACCGATTGTGAACTTTGTGAACCATTGACTAATATTTTTAATATACTCTTCAAACAGGTGTAGTGTCTGAGATGTGGAAGATGGCTAATGTAATTCCTATTTTTAAATTAGGGGATAAGTTGTTACCATCAAATTACGGCCCAATAAGCCTGACCTCAATTGAAGGTAAATTACTAGTCAATTATAGCTGGTATAAGAAACCATCTTGATATGCATAATTTGATTAATGATACTCAGCATGCATTCACGAAGGACGGTTCCTGCCTAACTAATTTACTAACTTTCTTCAGTTATGCTTTTGAGACTGTTGATCATGATAAAGAATTTGATATTGTTTAATTGGATTTTAGAAAGGCTTTTGATAGAGTACCGCACCAGACACTGTTAAAGAAAGTGGCAGCTCATGTTCGGCACGACGTTATATATATTTATATATATATATATATATATATATATATATATATATATATATATATATATATATATATAATGTGTGTGTGTGTGTGTACTCGCCTAATTGTGGTTGCAGGGATCGGGACTCAGCTCCTGGCCCCGCCTCTTCAATGATCGCTACTAGGTTCTCTCTCTCTCTCTGCTCCCTGAGCTTTGTCATACCTCGTCTTAAAGCTGTGTATGGTTCCTGCCTCCACTACATCACTTGCTAGGCTATTCCACTTCCTAACGACTATATGACTGAAGAAGTACTTCCTAACATTCCTGTGACTCGTCTGAGTCTTCGGCTTCCAATTGTGACCCCTTGTATCTGTGTTCCCTCTCTGGAACATCCTATCTCTGTCCACCTTATCTATTCCACGCAGTATTTTGTATGTCGTTATTATGTCTCGCCTGACCCTCCTGTCCTCCAGTGTCGTCAGGCCGATTTCCCTCAACCTCTTTTCGTAGGACATTCCCCTGAACTCCGGAACTAGCCTTGTTGCAAACCTTTGTACTTTCTCTAATTTCTTGACGTGCTTGACCAGGTGTGAGTGCCAAGCTGGTGCTGCATACTCCAGTATTTGCCTGACGTACACGGTGTACAGTGTCTTGAAAGATTCCTTACTTAGGTATCGGAATGCTAATCTCAGGTTTGCCTGGCGCCCATATGCTGCAGCAGTTATCTGGTTGATGTGTGCCTCCGGGGACGTGCTCTGTGTTATGGTCACCCCAAGATCTTTCTCCATGAGTGAGGTTTGCAGTCTTTGTCCACCTAGCCTATACTCTGTCTGCGGTCTTCTTTGCCCTTCCCCAATTTTCATGGCTGTGCATTTGTCAGGGCTGAATTCGAGAAGCCAGTTGCTGGACCACGTGTCCCGTCTATCCAGGTCTCTTTGTAGGCCTGCCTGATCCTCATCTGATTTAATTCTCCTCATTAACTTCACATCATCTGCGAATAGGGACACTTCAGAGTCTAGCCCTTCCATCATGTCATTCACGTATATCAAAAATAGCACTGGTCCTAGGACTGACCCCTGTGGGACCCCGCTCGTCACAGGTGCCCACTGTGATACCTCATCAAGTACTATGACTCGTTTTTGCCTCCCTGTCAGGTATTCTCTGATCCATTGCAGTGCCCTTCCTGTTATACGCGCCTGGTCCTCCAGCTTCTGCACTAATCTCCCGTGAGGAACTGTGTCGAAGGCCTTCTTGCAGTCCAGGAAGATGCAATCAACCCACCCCTCTCTCTCGTTTCTTACTTCTGTTAACTTGTCATAGAACTCCAGATGGTTTGATACAGGATTTGCCTTCCATGAATCCGTGCTGGTTGGCATTTATACTCTTGTTCCGTTCCAGGTGCTCCACCACTCTCCTCCTGATAATCTTCTCCATAATTTTGCATACTATACACGTCAATGACACAGGTCTATAGTTTAGTGCCTCTTTTCTGTCTCCTTTTTTAAAAATGGGAACTGCATTTGCCGTCTTCCATACCTCAGGTAGTTGCCCAGTTTCCAGGGACGTGTTGAAGATTGTGGTAAGTGGCACGCACAACATATCTGCTCCCTCTCTAAGGACCTACGGGGAGATGTTGTCCGGTCCCATTGCCTTTGAGGTATCGATGTCCCTTAGCAGTTTCTTCACCTCCTCCTCATCTGTATGTATGTCGTCCAACACTTGTTGGTGTATTCCTTGCTGGTGTCCCCATCTGGTCTGTCCCCCCAGAGTCCTTCCTGACTCTACTGTAAATACTTCCTTAAATCTCGTGTTGAGCTCCTCACATACCTCTTGATCGTTTCTTGTGAGTTCTCCACCTTCTTTCCTCAGCCTTATCACCTGTTCCTTGACTGTTGTCTTCCTCCTAATGTGGCTATACAACAGTTTCGGGTCAGATTTGACTTTCGGTGCTATGTCGTTTTCATACTGTCGCTGGGCCTCCCTCCTTATCTGTGCATACTTGTTTCTGGCTCTTCTACTAATCTCCTTGTTTTCCTGGGTCCTATGCCTCCTGTACCTTTTCCATTCTCTGTTGCACTTAGTTTTTGCCTCCCTACACCTTCGGGTAAACCAAGGACTCGTTTTGGTCTTCCTATTATTTCTGTTTCCCTTGGGAACAAAACTTTCCTCTGCCTCCTTGCACTTTGTTGCCACATATTCCATCATCTCGTTTACTGATTTTCCTACCATTTCTCTGTCCCACTGAACCTCCTGCAGGAAGTTTCTCATACCTGTGTAGTCCCCCCTTTTATAGTTTGGCCTGACCCCTTCAGTTCCTGTTACCTTCTCCACTTGTAACTCTACTATATAATCAAAACTCAGAACCACATGATCGCTAGCTCCAAGGGGCCTCTCGTAAGTGATGTCCTCAATGTCTGAACTGCTCAGGGTGAACACAAGATCCAGTCTTGCTGGCTCATCCTCCCCTCTCTCTCTGGTTGTGTCCCTGACATGTTGATGCATGAGGTTTTCAAGTACCACATCCATCATCTTGGCTCTCCATGTTTCGGGACCCCCATGTGTGTGTGTGTGTGTGTGTGTGTGTGTGTGTTAGTTACCATTTTGTCCTAGGCACATGTGTATGTCTGTGTACTCACCTGTTTATGGTTGCAGGGGGCGATACATAGCTCCTGGCCCCTCCTCTTCGCTGTTCGCTACTAGGTCCTTTCTCTCCCTGCTCCATGAAATTTTTCATACCTCGCCTTAAAACTATGTATGGTTCCTGCCTCCACTACATCACTTGCCATACTGTTCCTCTTCCTGACAACTCTATGACTAAAGAAATACTTCCTAACATCCCTTTGGCTTATCTGAGTCTTCAACTTTCAATTATGACCCCTTGTTTCTGTGTCCCATCTCTGGAACATCCTGTCTTTGTCCACTTTATCTATTCCTCGCAGTATTTTATGTGTATGTGTGTGTGTGTGTGTGTGTACTCAACTAATTATGGTTGCAAGGGTCGAGTCATAGCTCCTGGCCCTGCCTCTTCACTGGCCGCATCTAGGAGCGGCCAGTGTGAGCGTGTATATGTGTGCAGCAGCAGTAGTGAGGGAGGAACTAACAGCAGTGCTGTTACTAGCAGTGATAATGTCAAGGTAATCACCACGGGGGAGCAGCAGTTACCTGCCTTAATGACTGAACTGCTGGTAGTCTTAGTTTGTACCCTACCAGTTTACTGCCAGCTGGTCAGGTCACAGGGAGGGTGGTTACCCTGGGGACGTAATTAGGAGACTATGTGATGACGGAATGTCTGTTAAATCTGTGGAAGATGGAGGAGGAGGAAGAGGGAGAGGAGGAAGGAAAGAGGAAGAAAGGGAGGGAAGAAGAGGGGAAGGGAGAATGGTAGAGAAGTTGGGAGGGAGGGAGGATGGTAGGGAGAGACGGTGGTAGGGAGGGAAGGAAGTAGGGAGGGATGGTGGTAGGGAGGGAGGGAGGGTGGTAGGGATGGAGGGAGGGAGGGATGGTGGTAGGGAGGGAGGGAGGGTGGTAGGGAGGGAGGGAGGGAGGGAGGGAGGGAGGGAGGGATGGTGGTAGGGAGGAAGGGTGGTAGGGATTGAGGGAGGGAGGGAGGGAGGGATGGTGGTAGGGTGGTAGGGCGGGAGGGAGGGAGGGAGGGAGGGCGGTAGGGAGGGAGGGAGGGAGGGAGGGTGGGAGGGAGGTAGGGAGGGAGGGAGAGAGGGAGGGAGGGAGGGAGGGAGGGAGGGTGGTTGGGAGGGTGGTAGGGAGGGAGGGTGGTAGGGAGGGTGGGAGGGAGGGAGGGAGGGAGGGAGGGTGGGAGGGAGGGTGGGAGGGAGGGAGGGTGGGTGGGTGGGTGTCAGGGAGGGAGAGTGGTAGGGAGGGAGGTAGGGAGGGAGAGAGGTAGGGAGGGAGGGAGGACAGGTGGTGGGAGGGTGGTGGGAGGGGGTGGTAGGGAGGGAGGTGGGGAGAGGGTAGGGAGGGAGGGGAGGGTGGTGGAGGAGGGAGGGAGTGGTGGGAGGTAGGGGGAGGGAGTGGTAGGGAGGGAGGGTGGGAGGGACAGGTGGTAGGTAACCTGGAGAGTACAGGTGGGAGGGAGGTGGGAGATAACCTGTACACAAGAACACTACTCACGTCTAACAGTGACCTCGTCAACCATAGCAGGAGGTGCCAAGGTCACAACCTGGCACTGTGGTCGTCACTTCACCTGGCACTGTACTTATCACTACACATGACACTGTGGTCGTCACTACACCTGGCACTGTGGTCGTTACTACACCTCGTATTGTGGTCATCGCTACACCTGGCACTGTGGTCGTCACTACACCTGGTACTGTGGCCGTCACTACACCTGGTATTGTGGTCGTCAGTACACATGGTACTGTGGTCGTCACTACACATGGTACTGTGGTCGTCACTACACATGGTACTGTGGTCGTCACTACACATGGTACTGTGGTCGTCACTGCACATGGTACTGTGGCCGTCACTACACCTGGTATTGTGGTCGTCAGTACACATGGTACTGTGGTCGTCACTACACATGGTACTGTGGTCGTCACTACGCCTGGTACTGTGGCCGTCACTACACCTGGTACTGTGGCCGTCACTACACCTGGTATTGTGGTCGTCAGTACACCTGGTACTGTGGCCGTCACTGCACATGGTACTGTGGTCGTCACTACACATGGTACTGTGGTCGTCACTACACCTGGTACTGTGGCCGTCACTACACCTGGTATTGTGGTCGTCAGTACACATGGTACTATGGTCGTCACTGCACATGGTACTGTGGTCGTCACTACACATGGTACTGTGGTCGTCACTACGCCTGGTACTGTCGTCGCCACTACACCTGGTACTGTGGTCGTCACTATACCTGGTACTGTGGTCGTCACTACACCTGGTACTGTGGCTGTCACTACACCTGGTACTGTGGCCGTCACTACACCTGGTACTGTGGCCGTCACTGCACCTGGTACTGTGGCCGTCACTACACCTGGTACTGTGGCCGTCACTACACCTGGTACTGTGGCCGTCACTACACCTGGTACTGTGGCCGTCACTACACCTGGTACTGTGGTCGTCACTACACCTGGTACTGTGGCCGTCACTACACCTGGTACTGTGGCCGTCACTACACCTGGTACTGTGGCCGTCACTACACCTGGTACTATGGTCGTCACTACACCTGGTACTGTGCCCGTCACTACACCTGGTACTGTGCCCGTCACTACACCTGGTACTGTGGTCGTCACTACACCTGGTACTGTGGTCGTCACTACATCCTGGTACTGTGGTCGTCACTACACCTGGTACTGTGGTCGTCACTACATCCTGGTACTGTGGTCGTCACTACACCTGGTACTGTGATCACTACACCTCTCACTGTGGCAGTCACTACACCTGGTATTGTGGCCGTCACTACACATGGTACTGTGGCAGTCACTACACCTGGTACTGTGGCAGTCACTACACCTGGTATTGTGGCAGTCACTACACCTGGTACTGTGGCAGTCACTACACCAGGTACTGTGGCCGTCACTACACCTGGTATTGTGGCAGTCACTACACCTGGTACTGTGGCAGTCACTACACCTGGTACTGTGGCAGTCACTACACCTGGTACTGTGGCAGTCACTACACCTGGTACTGTGGCAGTCACTACACCTGGTACTGTGGCAGTCACTACACCTGGTACTGTGGCCGTCACTACACCTGGTACTGTGGCCGTCACTACACCAGGTATTGTGGTCGTCACTACACCTGGTACTGTGGCAGTCACTACACCTGGTACTGTGGCAGTCACTACACCTGGTACTGTGGCAGTCACTACACCTGGTACTGTGGCCGTCACTACACCTGGTACTGTGGCCGTCACTACACCTGGTACTGTGGTCGTCACTACACCTGGTACTGTGGTCGTCACTACACCTGGTACTGTGGTCGTCACTACACCTGGTACTGTGGTCGTCACTACACCTGGTACTGTGGTCGTCACTACACCTGGTACTGTGGTCGTCACTACACCTGGTACTGTGGCCGTCACTACACCTGGTACTGTGGCCGTCACTACACCTGGTACTGTGGTCGTCACTACACCTGGTACTGTGGCCGTCACTACACCTGGTACTGTGGCCGTCACTACACCTGGTACTGTGGCCGTCACTACACCTGGTACCGTGGCCGTCACTACACCTGGTACCGTGGCCGTCACTACACCTGGTACTGTGCCCGTCACTACACCTGGTACTGTGCCCGTCACTACACCAGGTATTGTGGTCGTCACTACACCGGGTACTGTGGCCGTCACTACACCTGGTACTGTGGCCGTCACTACACCTGGTACTGTGGCCGTCACTACACCTGGTACTGTGGCCGTCACTACACCTGGTACTGTGGCCGTCACTACACCTGGTACTGTGGCCGTCACTACACCTGGTACTGTGCCCGTCACTACACCTGGTACTGTGCCCGTCACTACACCAGGTATTGTGGTCGTCACTACACCGGGTACTGTGGCCGTCACTACACCTGGTACTGTGGCCGTCACTACACCTGGTACTGTGGCCGTCACTACACATGGTACTGTGGTCGTCACTACACCTGGTACTGTGGCCGTCACTACACCTGGTACTGTGGCCGTCACTACACATGGTACTGTGGTCGTCACTACACATGGTACTGTGGTCGTCACTACATATGGTACCCGTGTCTTCAGTAGTGCTAGCCTGAACTGACAGACTCTTTTGTCACTGACAGTCATGCTGCAGGCTTGACTCAGCAGGTAGCTGAGTGGTGATGCTGACCGCGTCGCATCTCTCATGTCAGATGGAGGTTGTCTTCATTACTTGAAGCGTGTGCAGCACAGTGTGAGGGAAGTAACTCAAGTGTCGTGCATTGTAGTCACTGAGAGACCTGTTGACCTTTATGTAGAACAACCTTACAAATTTGACCTTGATGTCAGTATTCTTTCCTACGAGGTGTATGTCTCTTTTCATGTCTGCAGTGTAGGTTAATTGTTGGTACTCTTCCATAACTCAAGGTCAATATTATTGTTTGAGAAGGACTTCAAATTGTTAGTGCAGACACTGGGATATAACAGTTTGTTTGCTCTTGTGTGTGGGTGTGTGGAGACCAGAGTGCCGTCGACACTGCTAGCTGTCCAGGCGTCTACGGAAGCTTATAGTGTGTTGACTGTGTCGCTGAAGATGCAAATATTTTCCACCTAACGCGATAACCTCATCATCTTGTGTAGGGATGTCTGACACAAGATTGTGAAGGAACAACACCACTCGTCCTTGTTACTACATCACTAGATCCCTCTCTCCCTTGTTACTACATCACTAGGTCCCTCCCTCCCTCCCTTGTTACTACATCACTAGGTCCCTCCCTCTCTCCCTTGTTACTACATCACTAGGTCCCACTCTCCCTTGTTACTGCATCACTAGGTCCCTCCCTCTCTCCCTTGTTACTACATCACTAGGTCCCTCCCTCTCTCTCCCTTGTTACTACATCACTAGGTCCCTCCCTCCCTTGTTACTACATCACTAGGTCCCTCCCTCTCTCCCTTGTTACTACATCACTAGGTCCCTCCCTCTCTCCCTTGTTACTACATCACTAGGTCCCTCTCTCCCTTGTTACTACATCACTAGGTCCCTCGCTCTCTCCCTTGTTACTACATCACTAGGTTCCTCCCTCTCTCCCTTGTTACTACATCACTAGGTCCCTCCCTCTCTCCCTTGTTACTACATCACTAGGTCCCTCCCTCTCTCCCTTGTTATTACATCACTAGGTCCCTCCTCTCTCCCCTTGTTATTACATCACTAGGTCCCTCCCTCCTCTCTCTTGTTACTACATCACTAGGTCCCTCCTCCCTCCCTTGTTACTACATCACTGGGTCCCTCCCTCTCTCCCTTGTTACTACATCACTAGGTCCCTCCCTTGTTACTACATAACTAGGTCCCTCCCTCTCTCCATTGTTACTACATCACTAGGTCCCTCCGTCTCTCCCTTGTTACTACATCACTAGGTCCCTCCCTCTCTCCCTTGTTACTACATCACTAGGTCCCTCCCTCTCTCCCTTGTTACTACATCAATAGGTCCCTCCCTCTCTTCCTTGTTACTACATCACTAGGTCCCTCCCTCCCTCCCTTATTACTACATCACTAGGTCCCTCCCTCTCTCCCTTGTTACTGCATCACTAGATCCCTCCCTCTTTCCCTTGTTACTGCATCACTAGATCCCTCCCTATCTCCCTTGTTACTACATCACTAGGTCCCTCCCTCTCTCCCTTGTTACTGCATCACTAGGTCCCTCCCTCCCTCCTTTGTTACTACATCACTAGGTCCGTCTCTCCCTCCCTTGTTACTACATCACTAGGTCCCTCCCTCCCTTGTTACTACATCACTAGGTCCCTCCCTCCCTTGTTACTACATCACTAGGTCCCTCTCTCCCTCCCTTGTTACTACATCACTAGGTCCCTCTCTCCATCCCTTGTTACAACATCACTAGGTCCCTTCCTGGTTACTACACTAGGTTCCTCCCTCCCTTGTTACTAAATCACTAGGTACCTCCCTCCCTCCCTTGTTACTACATCACTAGGTTCCTCCCTCCCTCCCTTGTTACTACATCACTATGTCCCTCCCTCCCTCCCTTGTTACTACATCACTAGGTCCCTCTCTCTCTCCCTTGTTACTACATCACTAGGTCCCTCTCTCCCTTGTTACTACATCACTAGGTCCCTCGCTCTCTCCCTTGTTACTACATCACTAGGTTCCTCCCTCTCTCCCTTGTTACTACATCACTAGGTCCCTCCCTCTCTCCCTTGTTACTACATCACTAGGTCCCTCCCTCTCTCCCTTGTTACTACATCACTAGGTCCCTCCCTCTCTCCCTTGTTACTACATCACTAGGTCCCTCCCTCTCTCCCTTGTTACTACATCACTAGGTCCCTCCCTCCCTCCCTTGTTACTACATCACTGGGTCCCTCCCTCTCTCCCTTGTTACTACATCACTAGGTCCCTCCCTTGTTACTACATAACTAGGTCCCTCCCTCTCTCCCTTGTTACTACATCACTAGGTCTCTCCGTCTCTCCCTTGTTACTACATCACTAGGTCCCTCCCTCTCTCCCTTGTTACTACATCACTAGGTCCCTCCCTCTCTCCCTTGTTACTACATCACTAGGTCCCTCCCTCTCTTCCTTGTTACTACATCACTAGGTCCCTCCCTCCCTCCCTTATTACTACATCACTAGGTCCCTCCCTCTCTCCCTTGTTACTGCATCACTAGATCCCTCCCTCTTTCCCTTGTTACTGCATCACTAGATCCCTCCCTATCTCCCTTGTTACTACATCACTAGGTCCCTCCCTCTCTCCCTTGTTACTGCATCACTAGGTCCCTCCCTCCCTCCTTTGTTACTACATCACTAGGTCCGTCTCTCCCTCCCTTGTTACTACATCACTAGGTCCCTCCCTCCCTTGTTACTACACTAGGTCCCACCCTCCCTTGTTACTACATCACTAGGTCCCTCTCTCCCTCCCTTGTTACTACATCAGTAGGTCCCTCTCTCCATCCCTTGTTACAACATCACTAGGTCCCTTCCTGGTTACTACACTAGGTTCCTCCCTCCCTTGTTACTAAATCACTAGGTACCTCCCTCCCTTCCTTGTTACTACATCACTAGGTTCCTCCCTCCTTCCCTTGTTACTACATCACTAGGTCCCTCCCTCCCTCCCTTGTTACTACATCACTAGGCCCCTCCCTCCCTCCCTTGTTACTACATCACTAGGTCCCTCCCTCCCTCCCTTGTTACTACATCACTAGGTCCCTCCCTCCCTCCCTTGTTACTACATCACTTGGTCCCTCTCTCCCTCCCTTGTTACTACATCACTAGGTCCCTCCCTCCCTCCCTTGTTACTACATCACTAGGTCCCTCCCTCCCTTGTTACTACATCACTAAGTCCCTCCCTCCCTCCCTTGTTACTACATCACTTGGTCCCTCTCTCCCTCCCTTGTTACTACGTCACTAGGTCCCGCCCTCCCTCCCTTGTTACTACATCACTAGGTCCCTCCCTCCCTCCCTTGTTACTTCATCACTAGGTCCCTCTCTCCCTCCCTTGTTACTACATCACTAGGTCCCTCTCTCCCTCCCCTGTTACTACTTCACTAGGTCCCTTCCTGGTTACTACACTAGGTTCCTCCCTCCCTTGTTACTATATCACTAGGTCCCTCCCTCCCACCCTCCCTTGTTACTACATCACTAGGTCCCTCCCTCCCTTGTTACTACATCACTAGGTCCCTCTCTCCCTCCCCTGTTACTACATCACTAGGTCCCTTCCTGGCTACTACACTAGGTTCCTCCCTCCCTTGTTACTACATCACTAGGTCCCTCCCTCCCTCCCTCTCTTGTTACTACATCACTAGGTCCCTCCCTCCCTACCTCCCTTGTTGCTACATCACTAGGTCCCTCCCTCCCTCCCAGGTTACTACATCACTAGGTCCCTCCCTCCCTTGTTACTACATCACTAGGTCCCTCCCTCCCTTGTTACTACATCACTAGGTCCCTCCCTCCCTCGTTACTACATCACTAGGTCCCTCCCTCCCTTGTTACTGCATCACTAGATTCCTCCCTCCCTCCCTTGTTACTACATCACTAGGTCTCTCCTCCCTCGTTACTACATCAATAGGTCCCTCCCTCCCTTGTTACTACATCACTAGGTCCCTCCCTCCCTCCCTTGTTGCTATATCACTAGGTCCCTCCCTCCCTCCCTGGTTACTACACCACTAGGTCCCTCTCTCCCTCCCTTGTTACTACATCACTAGGTCCCTCCCTCCCTCCCTAGTTACTACATCACTAGGTCCCTCCCTCCCTTTCTTGTTACTACATCACTAGGTCCCTCCCTCCCTCCCTTGTTACTACATCACTAGGTAACTCTCTCCCTCCCTTGTTGCTATATCACTAGGTCCCTCTCTCCCTCCCTTGTTACTACATCACTAGGTCCCTCTCTCCCTCCCTTGTTACTACATCACTAGGTCCCTCCCTCCCTCCCTCCCTCCCTTGTTACTACATCACTAGGTCCCTCCCTCCATCCCTTGTTACTGCATCACTAGGTTCCTCCCTCCCTCCCTCCCTTGTTACTACATCACTAGGTCCCTCCCTCTCTCCCTTGTTACTACATCACTAGGTCCCTCTCTCCCTCCCCTGTTACTACATCACCAGGTCCCTCCCTCTCTCCCTTGTTACTACATCACTAGGTACCTCCCTCCCTCCCTTTTTACTACATCACTAGGTCCCTCTCTCCCTCCCTTGTTAGTACATCACTAGGTCCCTCTCTCCCTCCCTTGTTACTACATCACTAGGTCCCTCCCTATCTCCCTTGTTACTACATCACTAGGTCCCTCCCTCCCTCCCGTGGTACTACATCACTAGGTCCCTCTCTCCCTCCCTTGTTACTACATCACTAGGTCCCCCCCTCCCTCCCTTGTTACTACATCACTTGGTCCCTCCCTCTCTCCCTTGTTACTACATCACTAGGTCCCTCACTCCCTCCCTTGTTACTACATCACTAGGTCCCTCTCTCCCTCCCTTGTTACTACATCACTAGGTCCCTCCCTCCCTCCCTTGTTACTTCATCACTAGATCCCTCCATCCCTCCCTTGTTACTACATCACTAGGTCCCTCCCTCCCTCCGTAGTTACTACATCACTAGGTCCCTCCCTCCCTCCCTTGTTACTACATCACTAGGTCCCTCCCTCCCTTCCTTGTTACTACACCACTAGGTCCCTCTCTCCCTCCCTTGTTACTTCATCACTAGGTCCCTCTCTCCCTCCCTTGTTACTACATCACTATGTCCCTCTCTCCCTCCCTTGTTACTACATCACTAGGTCCCTCCCTCCCTCCCTCCCTCCCTCCCTCCCTTGTTACTACATCACTAGGTCCCTCCCTTCCTCCCTTGTTACTACATCACTAAGTCCCTCTCTCCCTCCCTTGTTACTACATCACTAGGTCCCTCCCTCCCTCGTTACTACATCACTAGGTCCCTCTCTCCCTCCCTTGTTACTACATCACTAGGTCCCTCCCTCCCTCCCTTGTTACTTCATCACTAGATCCCTCCATCCCTCCCTTGTTACTACATCACTAGGTCCCTCCCTCCCTCCCTTGTTACTACATCACTAGGTCCCTCCCTCCCTCCCTTGTTACTACATCACTAGGTCCCTCCCTCCCTCCCTTGTTACTACATCACTAGGTCCCTCTCTCCCTCCCTTGTTTCTTTATCACTAGGTCCCTCTCTCCCTCCCTTGTTACTACATCACTAGGTCCCTCTCTCCCTCCCTTGTTACTACATCACTAGGTCCCTCACTCCCTCCCTTGTTACTACATCACTAGGTCCCTCTCTCCCTCCCTTGTTACTACATCACTAGGTCCCTCTCTCCCTCCCTTGTTACTACATCACTAGGTCCCTCCCTCCCTCCCTTGTTACTACATCACTAGGTCCCTCACTCCCTCCCTTGTTACTACATCACTAGGTCCCTCTCTCCCTCCCTTGTTACTACATCACTAGGTCCCTCTCTCCCTCCCTTGTTACTACATCACTAGGTCCCTCCCTCCCTCCCTTGTTACTTCATCACTAGATCCCTCCATCCCTCCCTTGTTACTACATCACTAGGTCCCTCCCTCCCTCCCTACTTAATACATCACTAGGTCCCTCTCTCCCTCCCTTGTTACTGCATCACTAGGTCCCTCCCTCCCTCCCTTGTTACTACATCACTAGGTCCCTCTCTCCCTCCCTTGTTACTTCATCACTAGGTCCCTCTCTCCCTCTCTTGTTACTACATCACTAGGTCCCTCTCTCCCTCCCTTGTTACTACATCACTAGGTCCCTCCCTCCCTCCCTCCCTCCCTCCCTCCCTCCCTCCCTTGTTACTACATCACTAGGTCCCTCCCTCCCTCCCTTGTTACTGCATCACTAGGTTCCTCCCTCCCTCCCTCCCTTGTTACTACATCACTAGGTCCCTCCCTCTCTCCCTTGTTACTACATCACTAGGTCCCTCTCTCCCTCCCCTGTTACTACATCACCAGATCCCTCCCTCTCTCCCTTGTTACTACATCACTAGGTACCTCCCTCCCTCCCTTTTTACTACATCACTAGGTCCCTCTCTCCCTCCCTTGTTAGTACATCACTAGGTCCCTCTCTCCCTCCCTTGTTACTACATCACTAGGTCCCTCCCTATCTCCCTTGTTACTACATCACTAGGTCCCTCCCTCCCTCCCTTGTTACTACATCACTAGGTCCCTCTCTCCCTCCCTTGTTACTACATCACTTGGTCCCTCCCTATCTCCCTTGTTACTTCATCACTAGGTCCCTCCCTCCCTCCCTTTTTACTACATCACTAGGTCCCTCCCTCCCTTGTTACTACATCACTAGGTCCCTCCCTCCCTTGTTACTTCATCACTAGGTCCCTCACTCCCTCCCTTGTTACTACATCACTAGGTCCCTCTCTCCCTCCCTTGTTACTACATCACTAGGTCCCTCTCTCCCTCCCTTGTTACTACATCACTAGGTCCCTCCCTCCCTCCCTTGTTACTACATCACTAGGTCCCTCCCTCCCTTGTTACTACATCACTAGGTCCCTCCCTCCCTTGTTACTACATCACTAGGTCACTCTCTCCCTCCCTTGTTACTACATCACTAGGTCCGTCCCTCCCTCCTTTGTTACTACATCACTTGGTCCCTCTCTCCCTCCCTTGTTACTACATCACTAGGTCCCTCCCTCCCTCCCTTGTTACTACATCACTAGGTCCCTCTCTCCCTCCCTTGTTACTACATCACTTGGTCCCTCCCTCCCTCCTTTGTTACTACATCACTTGGTCCCTCTCTCCCTCCCTTGTTACTACATCACTAGGTCCCTCCCTCCCTCCTTTGTTACTACATCACTTGGTCCCTCTCTCCCTCCCTTGTTACTACATCACTAGGTCCCTCCCTCCCTCCCTTGTTACTACATCACTAGGTCCCTCTCTTCCTCCCTTGTTACTACATCACTAGGTCCCTCCCTCCCTCCCTTGTTACTACATCACTTGGTCCCTCTCTCCCTCCCTTGTTTCTACATGAGAACATAAGAGCGATGGAACACTGCAGCAGGCCTACTGGCCCATGCGAGGCAGGTCCAAGTCTCCTACCGGCTTAAGCCAATGTACCCAACCTAGTCAGGTCAGGTCGCTTTGACTTAAGGGAGGAACACGGCAACCGACCTGGTAGCACAAGCTATCAGATCCAAAAAACCATACCCCCGGCCGGGATTGAACCCGCGGTCATAGAGTCTCAAAACTCCAGCCCGTCGCGACGGGCTGGAGTTTTGAGACTCTATGACCGCGGGTTCAATCCCGGCCGGGGGTATGGTTTATTTGCAATCGTGTCATTACGATTTCTTAAGTCAAGTTATCAGGTCCAACTCACACCCACCCACATCCACTCATGTATTTATCCAACCTATTTTTAAAGCTACACAACGTTCTGGCCTCTATAACTGTACTTGGGAGTTTGTTCCACTCATCCACAACTCTATTACCAAACCAGTACTTTCCTATATCCTTCCTGAATCTGAATTTTTCCAACTTAAATCCTTTGCTGCGAGTCCTGTCTAAGCTAGTTATTTTCAGCACACTATTTACATCCCCTTTATTTATTCCTGTCTTCCATTTATACACCTCAATCATGTCCCCCCTAATTCTACGTCTTTCTAGAGAGTGCAGATTCAGGGCCCTTAGTCTATCCTCATAGGGAAGGTTTCTGATACATGGGATCAACTTTGTCATCCTCCTTTGTACATTTTCCAGAGCATTTATATCCATTCTGTAATACGGTGACCAAAACTGTGCAGCATAATCTAAATGAGGCCTAACCAAGGATGTATAGAGTTGAAGAACAACCTGAGGACTCCTATTATTTATGCTTCTTGATATGAAGCCAAGGATTCTATTAGCTTTATTGCGAACACTTATGCACCGTTGTCTTGGTTTCAGATTACTGCTAACCAGAACTCCAAAATCTTTTTCGCAATCCGTAATATTAAGATCTACATTATTTAGTTTATATGGCATGGTTATTGTCCTGTCCAACATTTAGAACTTTGCATTTGTCTATATTAAACTGCATCTGCCACTTCTCCGACCACTGCATCAGTCTATTCAAATCTTCCTGGAGTGCTCTAATGTCCTCGTCAGAATGAATTCGATGGCCTATTTTGGTGTCATCGGCAAACTTGCTGATGTCGCTCTTTATGCCCTCATCTATGTCGTTTATGTAGATTGTGAACAGCAGGGGGCCCAACACGGACCCCTGTGGAACACCGCTCGTGACGCTTCCCCACTCTGATTTCTCCCCATTTATGCAAACTCTCTGCTGACTATTTGTCAACCATGCCACTATCCAGGAAAAAATTTCTTCTCCTATTCCATGTGCCTTAATTTTCCTCAATAGTCTCTGATGTGGGACCCTGTCAAAAGCCTTACTGAAGTCCATATACACAATATCATATTCATTACCATGATTTACCTCCTCAAATACCTTAGTGAAAAAAAGTTAATAAATTCGTAAGGCAGGAACGCCCCTTTGTAAAACCATGCTGAGATTCGTTGATTAATTTATGCTTTTCAAGATGGCTACGAACTGCCTCGGCAATTATTGATTCCTTAAATTTTCCCACTATGGAGGTTAGGCTTGTTGGTCTATAGTTCGAAGCTAAGGACCTGTCACCTGCTTTGAAAATAGGTATCACATTTGCCATTTTCCACTTATCTGGCACCATGGCAGTTTGTAGTGATACGTTGAAAAGATTAGCCAATGATTTGCTAAGGTCCTCTTTACATTCCTTTAGAACCCTTGCATACAGTTCATCAGGACCTGGGGATTTGTTACGTTTTAAATTATCTATTTGCCTAAGGACCATGTCACTTGTGACCCTAATCGTGCACAGTTTATTATCGTCCTGATCACTAGGTCCCTCCCTCCCTCCCTTGTTACTACATCACTAGGTCCCTCCCTCTCTCCCTTGTTACTACATCACTAGGTCCTTCTCTCCCTCCCCTGTTACTACATCACTTGGTCTCTCCCTCTCTCCCTTGTTACTACATCACTAGGTCCCTCCCTCCCTCCCTCCCTTGTTACTACATCACTAGGTCCCTCCCTCTCTCCCTTGTTACTACATCACTTGGTCCCTCTCTCCCTCCCTTGTTACTACATCACTAGGTCCCTCCCTCCCTTGTTACTACATCACTTGGTCCTCCTTCCCTCTTCCATCACAGTGTCTCCAGGTTTGTTTATTAGTCACTGACACACGCCTGAAATAATAGAGATAGATTGTGGCGGATGGAAAATGCAGGGTGAGAGAGAATGAAAGAGGGAGAAAGAAGGAAGAGGGAGAAAGGCGGTGGTGGTGGTAGTGCACGATAATACACTCCGTGAAGACTGGAGCGCCAGCTCCCAGGCATACACACTGCCATAACAAGTGTGGAAGTCTTGAAGGGAAAACTGGATCACTACCTCCACCAAATGCCGGATCGACCAGGCTGTGATGGATATGTGGGTAAGTGGGCCACCACCAGGAGCAGCCTGGTTGACTAGGCAAGCACCAACCACGAAACACCAGACAAGCACCAGACAAGCACCAGACAAGCACCAGACAAACACCAGACAAGCACCAGACAAGCACCAGGCAAACATCAGACAAGCACCAGACAAGCATCAGACAAACACCAGACAAACACCAGACAAGCACCAGATAAACACCAGACAAGCACCAGACAAGCACCAGACAAGCACCAGGCAAGCACCAGACAAGCACCAGACAAACACCAGACAAACACCAGACAAGCACCAGACAAGCACCAAACAAACACCAGACAAACACCAGACAAGCACCAGACAAGCACCAGACAAGCACCAGACAAACATCAGACAAGCACCAGAGAAGCACCAGACAAACACCAGACAAGCACCAGACAAGCACCAGACAAACACCAGACAAGCACCAGACAAACACCAGACAAGCACCAGACAAACACCAGACAAGCACCAGACAAGCACCAGACAAACAGCAGTCAAGCACCAGACAAACACCAGACAAGCACCAGACAAACACCAGACAAGCACCAGACAAACACCAGACAAGCACCAGACAAACACCAGACAAGCACCAGACAAGCACCAGACAAGCACCATACAAGCACCAGACAAGCACCAGACAAGCACCAGACAAACATCAGACAAACACCAGACAAGCACCAGACAAACACCAAACACCAGACAAGCACCAGACAAGCACCAGACAAACACCAGACAAGCACCAGACAAGCACCAGACAAGCACCAAACACCAGACAAGCACCAGACAAGCACCAGACAAACACCAGACAAGCACCAGACAAGCACCAGACAAGCACCAGACAAACAGACAAGCACCAGACAAGCACCAGACAAACGCCAGACAAGCACCAGACAAGCACCAGACAAGCACCTGACAAACACCAGACAAACACCAGACAAACACCAGACAAGCACCAAACACCGGACAAGCACCAGACAAACACCAGACAAACACCAGACAAGCACCAGACAAGCACCAGACACCAGACAAGCACCAGACAAGCACCAGACAAACACCAGACAAGCACCAGACAAGCACCAGACAAACACCAGACAAACACCAGACAAGCACCAGACAAGCACCAGACAAACGCCAGACAAGCACCAGACAAGCACCAGACAAACACCAGACAAACACCAGACAAACACCAGACAAGCACCAGACAAGCACCAGACAAGCACCAAACACCAGACAAGCACCAGACAAACACCAGACAAACACCAGACAAACACCAGACAAGCACCAGACAAACACCAGACAAGCACCAGACAAGCACCAGACAAAACGCCAGACAAGCACCAGACAAGCACCAGACAAGCACCAGACAAACACCAGACAAACACCAGACAAGCACCAGACAAGCACCAGACAAGCACCAAACACCAGACAAGCACCAGACAAGCACCAGACAAACACCAGACAAGCACCAGACAAGCACCAGACAAGCACCAAACACCAGACAAGCACCAGACAATCACCAGACAAACACCAGACAAACACCAGACAAACACCAGACAAGCACCAGACAAGCACCAGACAAGCTCGGGTCAGGTGACGACACAGTTATTGGAAAAAAGAAATTTGGAGGTATGAGGGAAAGGGAGGGACGGAGGTAAGGTGAGGGTAAGTAAGTAAATTTATTCAGGTATACACAAATACAGTTACATAGAATTATCATACATAGCAGCATATGTGTAGAGAACCTAGGATAACCCAAAAAAGTCAGACAGAGTGACTTATTTCCATTGGGGTCCTTTTACCTTATTATTATAATATAATGGTTATAATATTTTCTTATTATTCTACAATGAAGATAACATCTTATTATCGTACTAAAAAGACTATCTACTACACGAGGGTCATTACGACTATCTACAATACGAGGGTCATTACTAGGAATAAGGTAAAATTTACACGTATTTTAGCTAAAAAATAGAAAATCATTCCCCTCCCTTTCTGTAGCTACATTCATCAGACACTTTTTGGCAGTCTTCTTGAACTGGTTCATGCTATGACTGGCTTTTACATGTGCGGGCAGTCTGTTCCATTCCTTTATTGCTGTACAATAAAAGGTGTTTGAAGCCTGGCCACTGACTGTGGGTACTACAAAGTTGTGCTCTCTCCCCCTAGTACTATGATTGCTTTGGTTCCCAACCTTGACAAAATTGACAGCAAGATATTCTGGGCACTGTTTGTGAGCATTTTTATAAACATGATTTAGCTTCAGTTGTTTTACTCTGTCTTCAACATTCAGCATATCCAACTGCTGTAATTCATCCTGGCCTACATGTTCTCTTGGTCCCATCCCCAGGATGAATCTTACGATTTTGTTCTGGGTGATTTGCAGTCTATCTTTCAGTTTTTTTTGTCAAGGCAGAGTACCAGTCGAAAAGTACAAGAAAAAGTTGATAAAGGAGAAGCAGAAGATACTTGAAGACGGGGATGTAATCAGTTTCCATCACCCACCCTAAAGTTTTGAGGTGGTCAGTCCTCTGTCCAGGATGAAGAGCATTGTTCCGTTGTCTAGAAACAATGCTATGAAGTTGGAGTTTGACAGAATGAGGGGCTTTGTCAGTACAGGAAAAGGTTGAGAACGTAGTGAATTGCCTTTAAAAGAGGCAGGTCCTCTCAAAGCCCATTGCCTTGTTCTCAAACTAAGTTAAGAGGTTGGGGTCGGAGGTTGATGGTCTGGTAAACCCAAGCCTCTCCCTTGTGGTTGCAAGTGGTCTGAAAGAATGAACATTAAAAATGGTATAAAATGCTGACAGAATTGTTAAAAGGTAATGCATTACACATATGCAACAGTTAGGTATCTTTATTTCGAAACGTTTCGCCTACACAGTAGGATTCTTCAGTCGAGTACAGAAAAGTTGATAGAAGCAGAAGATACTTGAAGACGATGTAATCAGTCCATCACCCTTAAAGTTTTGGGGTGGTCAGTCCCTCAGTCTGGAGAAGAGCATTGTTCCGTTGTCTGAAACAATATGAAGTTGAAGTGACAGAATGGGGCTTTATATAGTGCCAGGAGGTGAGACGTAGATTGCTTTGGGAGGGCAGGTCCCTCTCAAACCCAGCCGTTCTCACTAGTAGAGGTTGTCGAAGTTGATGGTCTGTACCAAGATACCCTTGTGTTGCAGTGTCTGACAGAATGAACATTAAAATGGTATAAAATACCGACAGATTGTTAGGTAAGACACATATGCAACAGTTAGGTATCTTTATTTCTGAAACGTTTCGCCTACACAGTAGGCTTCTTCAGTCGAGTACAGAAAAGTTGATAGAAGCAGAAGATACTTGAAGACGATGTAATCAGTCCATCACCCTTAAAGTTTTGAGGTGGTCAGTCCCTCAGTCTGGAGAAGAGCATTGTTCCGGTGTCTGAAACAATATGAAGTTGAAGTGACAGAATGGGGCTTTATATTGTGCCAGGAGGTGAGACGTAGGTTGCTTTGGGAGGGCAGGTCCCTCTCAAACCCAGCCGTTCTCACTAGTAGAGGTTGTCAGTTGATGGTCTGTCACAAAGATCTCCCCTTGTGTTGCAGTGTCTGACAGAATGAACATTAAAATGGTATAAAATACCGACAGTTGTTAGGTAAGACACATATGCAACAGTTAGGTATCTTTATTTGGCAGAAACTGTTTCGCCTACACGTAGCTTCTCCATCAGTACAGAGTTGATGACAGAAGATACTTGAGACGATGTAATCAGTCCATCCACATGCCCTAAAGTTTTGAGGTAGGTCAGTGGGGTCAGTCTGGGAGAGAGCATTGTTCAGTTGTCTGAAACAATATGAAGTTGAGTGACAGAATGGGGGCTTTATATAGTGTCTTGAGGTGCAGATCTGTAAGATTACAATGAGGGCAGGTCCTCTCAAACCACCGTTGCTCACTAGTAGAGGTTGATGAGTTGAGACCTAACTATGCCCATATGTCTTCACCTAACAATCTGTCAAGTTGTACATACCATTTTAATGTTCCAAATCTAAGGTCATTTGACACCCTCAAACCAAGCACACAGTTGATCCTAAGCATACTTTCGAAATAAAGATACCTAACTGTTGCATATGTGTCTTACCTAACAACCAAGGCAGAGTACCATGAAGAGCAAGCGTAATCCATATGGCATTGTATAAGGGCTAGACATAGGGTCCTGCGAGCCTCAGTAGGTAGACACTGTGCTTGTCTATACAGGAACTTCAGTCTGGCATTCGCTTTCTTTACTACACTGTTCCCTATCAATTCTCCTGACATGCATGGGTCAAAGGGGATTCCCAGATATTTTACTGATGAAACCAAAGTGATGGGTTCCCCATTACACTGAACATTAAAATTATTTACCCTTCTCAGTTTATGTTTCGTTCCAAAGAGAATGGCTTCAGTTTTCCCTAGGTGTAATGATAGTTTGTTGTCTACTAACCATTTGCTGCAGGACTCCAGTTCCAGTGTTAAAACATTAGCAGTATCTTGTGGGTCTTTACCTGTCACTAACAGAGCACTGTCATCTGCATACAGTAGGAGTTTGCACTTGACACTGATAGGCATATCATTGACATAACATAAGAATAATAAGGGACCCAGAATACTACATTGGGGAACTCCACATGTTATCGGCAGGGGTTCTGATTCCGTTTTGTTGATTTTGACTATTTGTCTCCTGTTGCTAAGGTAGGACTTAAACCAGTCTACAGAACCTATACCGATAGCTTGAAGTTTCTTACATAATATATTGTGGTTGACAGTATCGAAGGCCTTTTGCAGGTCTAAGGTTACCATACCTATGAGGTTCCCTTTTGACATTTCAGTTCTCAGGTAATCCATCAGATTAATAAGGGAGGTATCGGTTGAGTAGGATCTTCTAAAGCCCGATTGATAGCTATGGAGAATGCTGTTGTCATTAAGGTACTTAACTACTTGAGAATACACCGCCCTCTCCAGAATTTTAGATATTATACTGAATATACTAACAGGTCTATAGTTGCTTACATCAGACCTATTATTTTTCTTGAAGATAGGAGTAACTCTGGCCTCCTTGAACCCCTCCGGTACGGTATTAGTGGTGATTGATAGATTTATTATGTGAGCAATAGGGATTGACAGTTCAGAAGCACCATCTTTTAGGAACTTAGACGGGATGTTATCAGGGCCTGTGCTCTTAGTTGGGTTTAACCTGCTTAGTTCTTTTTGAATAAAGTCATGAGATACACTTACTAGTTGACAACTGTTTGGGGTTACCCCTTTATTGGTATAGTATGTTTGAAACTTATCAGAGTCTGTGTTAAAGGTATTTGATGCAGCTGGTAGTTTACTTACTAGTGTTGATGCAACAGATGTGTAGTAGGAATTAAAGCAATTTGCCACCTTAGATGTTTCGTGGCATACCTCATTATCGATAGTGAGTACTATGTTAGACCTATCTACTGGCTTATGGCTATACCCCAACTGTTTTAGTTGTTGCCAGAGCTTTCTGGGGTTATGCTTATACTCTTCAATTTTTGAGCAGTAGTGCTTTGCCTTTGCTTCTTTTATAAGTCTCTGTACTCTGTTCCTCACCCTTTGGAATTCATTTAGTGCTGCAATATCCTGTCTGTTTGCTTTAAATCTTTATAGCAGCTGGTCTCTGAATTTCATATTATCTAATATCTCAGTAGTCATCCAGGGTTCAGTTTTTCGTTTAATCCTAACCTCTTTAACTGGTGCAATATTATTAAGAATGGTAGTGAACATTGTTTTGAATTTTTCCCAGGCATCGTTTACGTCCGTGCAACTTGTCATCTCTGTCCAGTCACAATTGTGTAGCCTATTTACCAGTGTTTCTTTACTGTAGTTTCTAGTTGACCTCATTTTTATTGTCCTGTGTAGGCCTATCCTATCTCTAGTGATTTTCCTGGTGCAGTAAATGATGAAATGATCACTAAGACCTGTGGTAATGACGCCTGACTGACTAATGTTCTCAGCGCGGTTACAAAGTATGTGGTCAATTAGGGTGGCTGAGAACTGTGTGATCCGGGTTGGTGTATTAATTAGTTGGGTGTAGCTATTTAATCCTAGAATTTGCTTATACCTTTTGCATAGCCCGTTATTTTGCTGCTGAAAACAGATATTGAAGTCGCCCAGTATTATTGTCTCGCAATTGTTTTCAACTCCGGACAAGACTCTGGAAAAGTCTTCTAAAAACTGGTCCTGGGTAGGAGGGCGGTAACTAGTTCCTACTAAGATGGGTTTGGTCTTGGGAAGCAGCACTTCAAACCATAGAATCTCCAGGAGGGAGAGTAAGGGAAGAAGGCAGGGAGGAAGGGAGGGTAAGGAAAGGAGGGAGAGAAGGTAGGGAAGCGAGAGAGAGAAGGTAAGGATGGGAGGGGGAGGGAAAAGAAGGGAAGAAGAGATGATAAGAAAGGGAGGGGGGCAGAGTAAGGGAGGGAGACAGAATAAGGGAGAGAGAGGATAAGGAAGGGAGGGAAAAGGAGTAAGGAAAAGAGGGAAGGGGAGTAAAGGAGGTAAAGGGAGTAAGGAAGAGATGGAAGGGGAGTAAGGGAGGAAAAAGGAGTAAGGAAGGTAAAGAGGATAAGGGAGAGAGGGTAAGGAAGGGAGAGAGCAAGGGAGGGTAAGGTGATGAGGGAGGCAAGGAGAGGGGGGAACATTCAGCGTCACTATATTTGTGCTCTGCTGGGGATCCCTTCCTCCTGCTGCTGCTGGTGCTGCTGATGTTGGTGCTGCTGCTGGTGATGGTGCTGCTGATGCTGGTGCTGCTGCTGGTTATGGTGCTGGTGCTGCTGCTGGTGATGGTGCTGGTGCTGCTGGTGCTGCTGATGCTGGTGCTGCTGCTGGTTATGGTGCTGATGCTGCTGCTGGTGATGGTGCTGCTGCTGCTGGTGCTTCTGCTGGTGCTGCTGATGCTGGTGCTGCTGCTGGTGATGGTGCTGGTGCTGGTGGTGCTGGTACTGCTGGTGCTGCTGGTGCTGCTGGTGATGGTGCTGGTGCTGCTGGTGCTGCTGGTGCTGGTGCTGCTGGTGTAAGTGCTGCTGATGTTGGTGCTGCTGGTGCTGCTGCTGCTGCTGCTGCTGGTGCTGCTGATGTTGGTGCTGCTGCTGGTGATGGTGTTGCTGATGCTGGTGCTGCTGCTGGTTATGGTGCTGGTGCTGCTGCTGGTGATGGTGCTTCTGATGCTGCTGCTGGTGCTTCTGATGCTGGTGCTGCTGCTAGTGATGGTGCTGGTGCTGGTGGTGCTGGCACTGCTGGTGCTGCTGGTGATGGTGCTGGTGCTGCTGGTGCTGGTGCTGCTACTGCTGCTGGTGCTGGTGCTGCTGCTGGTGCTGGTGCTGCTGGTGCTGCTGCTGCTGGTGCTGGTGCTGATGGTGCTGGTGCTACTGGTGGTGCTGCTGGTGCTGCTGCTGCTGGTGCTGCTGGTGCTGGTGCTGCTGGTGCTGCTACTGCTGGTGCTGATGCTGGTGCTGCTGGTGCTAGTGCTGCTGGTGCTGGTGCTGCTGGTGTTGGTGCTGCTGGTGCTGGTGCTGCTGTTGGTGCTGGTGCTGCTGGTGCTGGTGCTGCTGGTACTGCTGGTGCTGTTACTGCTGCTGGTGCTGGTGGTGCTAGTACTGCTGCTGCTGCTGCTGGAGCTGGTGCTGCTGGTGCTGCTGCTGGTGCTGTTGGAGCTGCTGGTGCTGCTACTGCTGGTGCTGATGCTGTTGCTGCTGCTGGTGATGGTGCTGGTGATGGTGCTGCTGCTGCTGGTGCTTCTGCTGGTGCTGCTGATGCTGGTGCTGCTGCTGGTGATGGTGCTGGTGCTGCTGGTACTGCTGGTGCTGCTGGTGCTGGTGCTGCTGGTGTGCTGGTGCTGCTGGTACTGCTGGTGCTGGTGCTGCTGCTGGTGCTGGTGCCGCTGCTGGTGCTGCTGGTGCTAATGGTGCTGGTGCTGGTGGTGCTGGTGCTGGTGGTGCTGGTGCTGCTACTGCTGGTGCTGATGCTGGTGCTGCTGGTGCTGCTGCTGGTTCTGGTGCTGGTGCTGCTGCTGGTGCTGCTGGTGCTGGTGCTGCTGTTGGTGCTGCTGTTGCGGGTGCTGGTGGTGCTGGTGCTGGTGCTACTGGTGCTGCTTCTGGTGCTGCTGCTGGTTCTGGTGCTGGTGCTGCTGCTGGTGCTGCTGGTGCTGGTGCTGCTGTTGGTGCTGCTGGTGCTGCTGCTGGTGCTGCTGCTGGTGCTGCTGGTGCTGCTGATGCTGGTGCTGCTGGTGCTGCTGCTGGTGCTGCTGGTGCTGGTGCTGCTGGTGTTGGTGCTGCTGGTGCTGCTGGTGCTGGTGCTGCTGCTGGTGCTGCTGTTGCTGGTGCTGGTGGTGCTGGTGCTGGTGCTACTGGTGCTGCTTCTGGTGCTGCTGCTGGTTCTGCTGCTGGTGCTGCTGCTGGTGCTGCTGGTGCTGGTGCTGCTGTTGGTGCTGGTGAGTGCATGTGGTGAGTGGGGTTCCATAAGGGTTAGTCCTACGTCTGGTGCTGTTTCTAGTATATGTGAATAACAACAAACGGGATAGACTCAGAGGTGTCCCTGTTTGCAAACGATGTGAAGATAATGAAGAGAATACAAGTGGACGAGGATCAGGTAAGCTTACAAGATGTGGACAGGCTGCAAGCCTGGTCCGTCAAGTGCAAAGTCATGAAGTTTGGGGAAGGACTAAAAAGACCGCATACGGAGTACAGCATAGAAGGTCAAACGCTGCAAAAATCACTCAAGGAAAAGGATCTTGGGGTGAGTATAATATCGAGCATATCTGGGATGCACATCAACCAAATAACTGCAGCAGCATATCGGCGCCTGGCAAACCTGAGAATAGCGTTTCGACGTCTAAGTAAGGAGTCATTCACGACACTGTACACCGTGTAAGTGATTCCCATATTGGAGTGTCCACTACCAATATGGAACCCACACCTGGTCAAGCACGTCAAGAAACGAAAGAAAGTTCAACAAGACTAGTCCCAGAGCTAAGGGGTATGTCCTGCGAGGAGAGGTTAAGGGAAATCAGCTTGAGAACACTGGAGGACAGGAGGATTAGGGGAGACTTCATAACGACATACAAAATATTGAGAGGTATTGACAGGGTGGACAGAAACAGGATGTTCCAGAGATGGGACACAGCAACAAGGAAGTTGAAAGTTGGAAGTTGAAAATTCATATGAGTCTCAGAGATCTTAGGAAGTATTTCTTCAGTCATAGATTTGTCGGGAAGTGGAACAATCTGCAGAGTGATGTAGTGGAGGCAGGTTCTGTACATAGCTTTAAGAAGAGGCACGATAAAGCTCTTGAAGCAGGAAGATAGTGGACCTAGTAGCGACCAGCGAAGAGGCGGGGCCAGGAGCTATGAATCGACCCCTGCAACCACAACAAGGTGAGTACAACTCGGTGAGTACACACACAGGTGAACTTCCTGCGCTACTCTTCAATTAGCTGCGCCGCGCTCTGTTTGGGAGCAGATCATGCTACTTACTGCACGGCAGCCGCACCTGAGCTCCTCACTCACACACAACGCACATGCGCACATCAGACGCATGGCAAAACAGAGTCAGTTTTTGAGGAGGGAATGGTGTAGGTGCGTCAGTCATATTTTCGTGTACACAGCACCAGCATGCAGCACACACAGCACCAGCATGCAGCACACACAGCACCAGCATGCAGCACTCACAGCACCAACACCAATATTGCCCAGTGGAAAAAACTGTTTATATTTTCCTAAAGTGACTTTTATGCTTATTTTAGTTTTAGTGCAGTCCGCAAATGATGATACACAACTGTGACGAGTGTTTTTATCTGTCTGTTATGTGTATAAGAAACAGCAGAGGTGCCAGGACAGTGCCCTTGGGGTACTAAGTTTTACCTCCCTGATGCTGGATTTGCTCTGTTTATTACTACTTTTTGTGTTCTTTGTGTTAGGAACCCGAAAATCCATATACTTACGTTTCCTGTATTACCCATGTCCCTCATTTTGTGTGCAATCATCCCATGATTGCATTTGTCTAACGCCTTTGCAAAGTCTGTGTATATCACAGCGCCTCTGTAATTCTGTCACAGTGGTTCAGCAGCTGTGACAGGCATGATCGTCCTGCTCTAAAACCATGCTAGTTTGCTGTTCCATGAATTTTGTAAATCTGATATCTCATTACTCTTTCGAAGATTTTTATGATGTGAGAAGTTAGGGCTACTGGTCTGTAATTTTAGCTAGTGCTCTACTACCTTCCTTATTCAAAGGAGCTATGTCTGCACTCTTTAAGGTCTCTGGTATTTCACCTAGATCTAGGCTCTTTCTCCAAGGAATACTGAGGGCTCTTGCTAGTGGTACTTTGCACTTTCTTGTAAATAGGGAATTCCATGAATCTGGTCCAGGTTCAGAATCAGTGGGCATGCTTTCAATTTCTCTTTCGAATTCTATGGGATTAATACTAATGTCAGTTAGTTGGTCTTCACGGCCTTCCGATGGTATGAGAAACACTGGAGGTATGAGAGACACTGGAGGTATGAGAAACCCTGGAGGCATGAGAGACACTGGAGGTATGAGAAACACTGGAGGCATGAAAGACACTGGATGTATGAGAATCGCTGGAGGTATAATAGACACTGGACGTATGAGACACTGGTGAGTGAAAATCCTAGAAGGAACGGTCCCTAATCTTCACACAGAAATCACTTCCTACCAAAGGAAAAGACTTGGCAGGCCGTGCAAAATGCACACAATGAAAAGTAGGAGCGCCATTGGTGCATTAAGAGAAAACACAGTAAGTGTCCGGGGCCCAAGACTGTTCAACAGCCTCCCACCATGCATAAGGGGAATTAACAATAGGCCCCTGGCTGCTTTCAAGAGGGAGCTGGACAGATACTTAAAGTCGGTGCCGGATCAGCCGGGCTGTGGTTCGTATGTTGGACTATGTGCAGCCAGCAGTAACAGCTTGGTTGATCAGGCCCTGATCTACCGGGAGGACTGGTCGTGGACCGGGCCGTGGGGGCGTTGATCCCCGGAATACCCTCCAGGTAGACTCTAGGTAGGTAGGAGACTGATCTCAGACGTACAGTGGTACGTAAGTAGCAGGAACTGTAAGAACTGGCGGAGGCCGACAGACGGCATACACAGCTTCATGAGCAGGTACCAGCAGACCTTAGAGGCAGGAGAGTCAAATAAGGTGGTTAATGGTAGTAATAGACCAGACCAGCAGAACGGTAGCGCACACACTCTTCAAGGTCGTCAGCTGTACACACACACACACACACACACATACACACACACATACACAGTGATGTAGCTGAGGCAGGTTCCATACATAGCTTCAAGGCGAGGTATGGTAAAGCTCTTGGAGCAAGGAGAGACGGCTAGTGCCCTCACTAGAGTGTCTGTTGTTGTTCCTAGTGTTCCAGATGGTGATAACGTCCTAGTTGACAGTGATTCCTGCAAAGTAAAGGGTTTATTTGTTGAGCCATCCTTACATGTTGTAAGAGATAGTAAGATCCATTTCTTCCTAGCCAACACTTCTGGTCACAGTGTTCGTCTCAGAGCAAATACCAATCTTGTTGACCTTGTTCACTATCCTTACCCTGTTCAGGTAGAGGATGAGTTGCCACCTGACCAGTGGGTCGGTGCTATTTCTACCGGGGAGACCTCATCCACTTCACTGGATCAATCTGTTCCACCAGTTGAGGAGAAAGACTTAGCTCCCACTGACTTCCCAGATGAAGTCAAGCGTTTGTTGACTCTGTTGAACAAATGTAGTAAAGCCATTGCCTTACCAGGTGAGAAGATGGGTATAACGAACTTATTGTCCCATCGTATTCCACTTGAACCTGGTACTAGACCTATCTATATACCTGCGTACAGAATGCCTCATTCACAAGTTGCTGTCGCAGAAGAATTGATCAATCAAATGCTTGATGATGGAGTTATTGCACCTAGCAATTCACCTTGGAATGCACCCTTGATCCTAGTACATAAGAAGGATGGTACTTGGCGCCCAGTGATTGACTTTAGGAAGTTAAATGCGAAAACTATTCCAGATCGCTTCCCACTCCCTGTACTGGGTGATCTTTTACGTAACATCGGAGATAACAAAGTCTTTTCAACCCTGGACTTGTTACAAGGGTTTTGGCAAGTCCCTCTTCACGAGGACAGCCAAGAGCTAACTGCATTCT
Source organism: Cherax quadricarinatus (assembly GCF_038502225.1). Taxonomy (NCBI): domain Eukaryota; kingdom Metazoa; phylum Arthropoda; class Malacostraca; order Decapoda; family Parastacidae; genus Cherax; species Cherax quadricarinatus. Next base: position 27,914,226 of record NC_091297.1, read on the forward strand.
TCACTCCTACAGGTCATTATCACTTCCTCCTTATGGCGTTTGGATTACGATCCTCCCCTATCACGTTCTCAAGGCTCATGACTAATATCTTTAGAGGTCTCATAGGTAATGCACTTATGGTGTACTTAGATGACGTAATCGTCATGTCTAAAGACGTGGATACACACTTGAAAAGACTTGATGTAGTACTTGGTAAGCTTGAAGAAGCCAATTTAAAGATCAAACTGTCTAAATGTCAATTTTTCAGATCAGAAATTAAGTTTCTTGGTTACGTAGTCACTCCTAGAGGGGTTACGACTGACCAAAGTAAAGTAACTGCAGTACTAAATTTTCCAACTCCCAAAACTGCTGATGCCGTAAGATCCTTTGTGGGCTTAGCAGGTTTTTATAGATCTTTCATTGCCAATTTTTCTTCCATAGCTGCTCCTCTAACTGAGTTGCTTAAGAAAGATGCTCCTTTTGTTTGGACCTTCCGTCAAGAAAGAGCATTCCAAACTCTAAAAGAAAAGCTAACATCTGCTCCAATTTTGAAATTTCCAGATTTTTCTAAGCCCTTCTATCTGACAACTGATGCTAGTTCTATTGGCATAGGTGCCATACTAGCTCAGAAGACTGATGGCAAGTATAACGCAGTTGCATTTGCTAGCCGAGTCCTTACGAAGGCTGAACGTAATTATACAGTAACTGAGCAAGAAGCTTTAGCAATAGTATGGTCTTTAAAGCACTTCCGAGACATTATTTATCAGTACTCTGTTCATGTCTTGACAGACCATGCTCCACTGATACCTTTATTCCAGAACAAACAACCTACTGGAAGGTTAGCCAGATGGACCTTGACTATCCAAGAGTTCAATCCCACCTTTGAACACTTACCTGGCAAGTCAAATGTAGTCGCAGATGCCTTATCGCGACATGTTAGTATAGTAACTGCAGACCCTCCATTTAGTGCTGAGGATGCAAAGAATGCTCAACGAACAGATCCCATGTGGTCTGGTGTGATTCGATTCCTGCTCCAGGAAGATCTTATTCTGACTGTGAAGCCACCAGCACCCATCAGTGACTTTGTCATGAACCAAGAATTACTGTATCAAACAGCCGAGTTGGGTACTCCTAGCAGAAGAGTTTACCAGTTAGTAATTCCACAGTTACTAGTGAATGTAGCCTTACAGCTAGTTCACGATGTACCAGGTGTTGCGCACCCTGGTATGGATCGTTCAATAAAACAAGCCAGATTGAAATACTTTTGGCCTCATATGGCAACTGATATTTCTGAGTATGTTAAAAAATGTAGTGTCTGCATGCAACATAAAGGTAATGTTAATGGCCCTAATCCAATCCAAGTGTATCCAACTACTAGCGAACCATGGGAAAGAGTTGCGCTTGATCTGTTAACTAATTTCCAATGTTCCCTCCTGGAGTTTACCTGGAGAGAGTTCCGGGGGTCAACGCCCCCGCGGCCCGGTCTGTGACCAGGCCTCCTGGTGGATCAGAGCCTGATCAACCAGGCTGTTGCTGCTGGCTGCACGCAAACCAATGTACGAGCCACAGCCCGGCTGGTCAGGAACCGACTTTAGGTGCTTGTCCAGTGCCAGCTTGAAGACTGCCAGGGGTCTGTTGGTAATCCCCCTTATGTATGCTGGGAGGCAGTTGAACAGTCTCGGGCCCCTGACACTTATTGTATGGTCTCTTAACGTGCTAGTGACACCCCTGCTTTTCATTGGGGGATGTTGCATCGTCTGCCAAGTCTTTTGCTTTCGTAGTGAGTGATTTTCGTGTGCAAGTTCGGTACTAGTCCCTCTAGGATTTTCCAGGTGTATATAATCATGTATCTCTCCCGCCTGCGTTCCAGGGAATACAGGTTCAGGAACCTCAAGCGCTCCCAGTAATTGAGGTGTTTTATCTCCGTTATGCGCGCCGTGAAAGTTCTCTGTACATTTTCTAGGTCAGCAATTTCACCTGCCTTGAAAGGTGCTGTTAGTGTGCAGCAATATTCCAGCCTAGATAGAACAAGTGACCTGAAGAGTGTCATCATGGGCTTGGCCTCCCTAGTTTTGAAGGTTCTCATTATCCATCCTGTCATTTTTCTAGCAGATGCGATTGATACAATGTTATGGTCCTTGAAGGTGAGATCCTCCGACATGATCACTCCCAGGTCTTTGACATTGGTGTTTCGCTCTATTTTGTGGCCAGAATTTGTTTTGTACCCTCCAGGGCAACAAACATCCATGTGTTATGGTAGACCATTTCACCAGATATTGTGAGTTAGTTCCTATTGCAGATAAGACTGCCGAGACAGTAGCTAAAGCGTTTAAAGAACGCATTATCTGCAGGCATACCACCCCTAAGTCCCTAGTAACAGATAATGGTGGTGAATTCTGTAATGAGATTCTTGAAAATTTGTGTACCTTGTACAAGATCTCTAAATCCACCATTGTTCCTCATCATCCTGCCAGCAATGGGTTACGGAACGTACCAATAAGAAAGTACTTGATGTCTTGAGAGCCACTATCAATCCCAAGAGTGAAACTTGGGATGAAGTTATACCTGATGTGCAGTGTGCTATAAATTCTGCTTACAATGTTTCCATAGGTGACACTCCACATTATGCATTGTACGGTGTAGATAAACGTTTGCCTTATGAGTTGCTATATTCTAATCCGAAACCAAATTACAACCCTGATGATTTCATAGCAACTCGTACCAGCTTAGCTCAAAGTGTCTTTAGAAGAATCCGTGAAACACTTCATAAATCACCAGCAGAATTTACAAGAGTCGCAAACACTCGAGCAAAGCCATCCAAAATCAAAGTAAGTTCAAGAGTTATGCTGACTAACTTTAACAAAACGTCTGCAATGCCTAAGCTTGATCAAAAGTTTGTTGGTCCTTATCGAGTAGTTGAACATATCACTGGTAATAAATATAAGGCTAGAGAGATTAGTACTGGTCAGTAAAAAGAATTGCATTTAGATCATATGAAGTTAGTATGTGATGATAATGATGTTCCAACCCAGACTAATGTGACAGACTCTGTTAATCCTCCTGATCCTGTACTCTACCTCTGATACTCAGTCAGACGATCAACCTGAATGTTGTTATTCCCTACGTACACGACAGGTATTGAGAAATCCCCAAGTATCATTTGTAACTACCAATTCAGATTTGCCTCAAATACAGCATGAGTTAGCCAGTGCAACAGAGTTTGATCCTCCCAGAGATGACACCCATTCTGCATATATCAGTCTCACCCTAGCAGAGTTGGGGTTAAATGTAAATAACCTGTATAGATGAATAATTACAGTATCAACTTATCAGTATTCAAAATTTTTTTTTGTGTTCACGTTCTCTCTGAATTCTGAGAGTTAACGGTCTAGATTTGAGTGCACCGAATCTGCCTTTCTGTTAAACACTTCTTTCTTTGTATATATTCCTTCCTCAGAATCCGTAGATCACATGAATACAGATCGATCGATCAAATTTTTTTTTATCACTTCTATTGTGTAATCCCAATGTTGAGTTTCCGATGAGTTGTGCTATATTATACCTTGTAATGTGTTACAGTTTTATTACAGTTTCAATTACGTAAGCTTCCATTCCAATATTCTACTTATGTATGTTATAATGTTCAATTGTTGTGTACTTTGACATTGTATAGAATCAGCCCAAGCCGTACACCTGCCGTCTCTAGTTTGTAGTAGCTGTATGTTGGGACGACATACGTTAGCGTCCCCAAGCTCTCAGTAGTAGTACCAGTTCCTAGTAACCAGTTACCAGTAACCAGTAGATGACTCACTACCAACCGTCTGCGTGAATCATTGACTGTTATTCATATTGCTGCTGACCATAGCAGGATTTCAAACACCCCTCACCCTGTAGGCACTTGTGGGTCAGTCGAAGATAGGCAGCAGAGAGAGGCAGGTCGGCTGTTGGCGCTTCCCATACTTCCCGTTATATATTATACGTACAAACCAGCCTACGTGAGTATTTTTACCCCATCCACGTTATCGAAACCCAGATGACAAGGAGAGAGTGGACCGAGTAAGGACCAGTGAAGAGGTGGGGCCAGGAATAATGAATCGACCCTTGCAACCACAATTAGGTGAGCACACACACACACGACTGACTGGTCAGCACTTGTCAGGGAGGACCAAGGCCAGCCAGAGGTGCTGGAAAACGTCAGCTAATGCTTTATCTCGCAGCACAAAGAGCGTCAGCCTCTGTCCATCGAGGCACAGCTCTCTCTGGCTGCTCCGCCGCCACCATCAAGGAACCACACCACACAACGTTATTCTGCGTTTTAATTCACTTACTGTTTCTTTTTCAGGATGGTTTGTTGTGTATTTACCAGCTGGGGAGGAGGGGGAATATGTTTTCTCTGCCTCAAGTGTGTTAAAATATGTAAAGAAACGGAGGAACTTGTGAGGAGGATTGTAAGTCTGTATGGAGGTGCTCAACAGGTCAGTGCTGACACACAATGTCACACATGAAGTGTGTGTCATGTCAAATCAAGACCCCTTCTTCACACTATACTCACATGAAGTGTGTGTCATGTCAAGCCAACACCCTGGTTCATAGTATACACACATGAAGTGTGTCATGTCAGGCCAAGACTCTGGTCCATAGTAATATAATAATAATAATAATAATAATAATAATAATAATAATAATAATAATAATATCTTTATTCACTACAAGTACATGTACAAGGTATACAGTCCTAGCTGACATCAATGACATACTACTATATAGAAAGCCCCTTGTTATGTTCAGCATTTTGGGCAATTTAGGTCAGTGTCCCAGGATGCGACCCACACCAGTCGACTAACACCCAGGTACCCATTTTACTGATGGGTAACATAGACAACCGGTGTGAAGAAACACGCCAAATGTTTCTACTCTGGCTGGGAATCGAACCCAGACCCTCGCCGTGTGAAGCGAGAGCGTTAGCCACCAGGCCACCATGTCAAGTCAAGGTCCTGGTCCACAGTATGCACACATGAAGTGTGTTTCACGGTAAACCATGAGAAGCAAGGCTTGTACACAGCTTGTACTGAGGCACAGAGATTGTACACAACATGTACTGAGACACAGATGTTGTACACAGCATGTACTGATGCACGCAACACTGGTGTTGTATAAGTCACATATATTAACATAATGTATCGGTAAATACATTATGCCTGAGAATACAATGTTTCTCATAATTTTTACCACTAATATATGCAGCTTGGGGAAGCTTATGTGCTGTGTCAGACACAGCAACATCTTGGGATCTAGATTCAGGGAGTTCTTCACAGCACGCAGAGCCAACACCGTCACATTACCTAACCTACAGGCATGACTTACTTCCTCCACTAGTGTGGGTTTTCCACTAGTGACTCCGCCTACCACTGCTTCACCTCATATGTCTGCATTTCTACGCAGATATGCTGTACCTTTACCAAAACTGATGGACCGAACACGTCGACTTAAGGCTGAGGGACTGATAACCTCAAACTCCTCCTCATCTTCCACCTTTCTTCTCTGCATTGTTGGACTGAAGAAGCCACTGGCTGGCGAAACATTTCCGGAATAATGATTCCCAAGCGTTGCCCAGTTGTCCCAATTATCAATAAAGAGATAAAACACTTACGAATAATAATAAGACAATGAGCAGACGGACGCAGCAGAGGCCAGGAAATAACCGGAGTCCATATTGAAAACTTCCACAACAAAACATACAACACCAGGGATTGTAAAATTTAAATACTTTGTTCTCTCACGTAATGCTTCTATTTTATAACAGCCGGTATCAACAGTAACAGTATCAACAGTAACAGTATCAACAGTAACAGTATCAGTAGTAACAATATCAACAGTAACAGTATCAACAGCAACAGTATCAACAGTAACAGTATCAACAGTAACAGTATCAACAGTAACAGTATCAACAGTAACAGTATCAACAGTAACAGTATCAACAGTAACAGTATCAGTAGTAACAGTATCAACAGTAACAGTATCAACAGTAACAGTATCAGTAGTAACAATATCAACAGTAACAGTATCAACAGCAACAGTATCAACAGTAACAGTATCAACAGTAACAGTATCAACAGCAACAGTATCAACAGTAACAGTATCAGCAGTAACAGTATCAGCAGTAACAGTATCAGCAGTAACAGTATCAGCAGTAACAGTATCAGCAGCAACAGTATCAGCAGTAACAGTATCAGCAGTAACAGTATCAGCAGTAACAGTATCAGCAGTAACAGTATCAGCAGTAACAGTATCAGCAGTAACAGTATCAGCAGTAACAGTATCAGCAGTAACAGTATCAACAGTAACAGTATCAACAGTAACAGTATCAACAGTAACAGTATCAACAGTAACAGTATCAACAGTAACAGTATCAACAGTAACAGTATCAACAGTAACAGTGTCAACAGTAACAGTATCAACAGTAACAGTATCAACAGTATCAACAGTAACAGTATCAACAGTAACAGTATCAGCAGTAACAGTATCAACAGTAACAGTATCAACAGTAACAGTATCAACAGTAACAGTATCAACAGTAACAGTATCAACAGTAACAGTATCAACAGTAACAGTATCAACAGTAACAGTATCAACAGTAACAGTATCAACAGTAACAGTATCAACAGTAACAGTATCAACAGTAACAGTATCAACAGTAACAGTATCAACAGTAACAGTATCAACAGTAACAGTATCAACAGTAACAGTATCAACAGTAACAGTATCAACAGTAACAGTATCAACAGTAACAGTATCAACAGTAACAGTATCAACAGTATCAACAACAGTATCAACAGTAACAGTATCAACAGTAACAGTATCAACAGTAACAGTATCAGCAGTAACAGTATCAACAGTAACAGTATCAACAGTAACAGTATCAACAGTAACAGTATCAACAGTAACAGTATCAACAGTAACAGTATCAACAGTAACAGTATCAGCAGTAACAGTATCAACAGTAACAGTATCAACAGTAACAGTATCAACAGTAACAGTATCAACAGTAACAGTATCAACAGTAACAGTATCAACAGTAACAGTGTCAACAGTAACAGTATCAACAGTAACAGTATCAACAGTAACAGTATCAACAGTAACAGTATCAACAGTAACAGTATCAACAGTAACAGTATCAACAGTAACAGTATCAACAGTAACAGTATCAACAGTAACAGTATCAACAGTAACAGTATCAACAGTAACAGTATCAACAGTAACAGTATCAACAGCAACAGTATCAGTATCAACAGTAACAGTATCAACAGTAACAGTAGTAACAGTCAACAGTAATAGTACCAACAGTAACAGTGCCAACAGTAACAGTACCAATAGTAACAGTACCAATAGTAAAAGTACCAACAAAAACAGTGCCAACAGTAACAGTGCCAACAGTAACAGTGCCAATAATAACAGTACTAATGGTAACAGTACCAACAGTAACAGTAACAGTACCAACAGTAACAGTGCCAACAGTAACAGTGCCAACAGTAACAGTGCCAACAGTAACAGTGCCAACAGTAACAGTGCCAACAGTAACAGTGCCAACAGTAACAGTGCCAACAGTAACAGTGCCAACAGTAACAGTACCAACAGTAACAGTGCCAACAGTAACAGTACCAACAGTAACAGTACCAACAATAACAGTACCAACAGTAGCAGTACCAACAGTAGCAGTACCAACAGTAGCAGTATCAACAGTAGCAGTACCAACAGTAGCAGTATCAACAGTAACAGTATCAACAGTAACAGTATCAGCAGTAACAGTGTCAACAGTAACAGTATCAACAGTAACAGTATCAACAGTAACAGTATCAACAGTAACAGTATCAACAGTAACAGTGTCAACAGTAACAGTATCAACAGTAACAGTATCAACAGTAACAGTATCAACAGTAACAGTATCAACAGTAACAGTATCAACAGTAACAGTATCAACAGTAACAATATCAGCAGTAACAGTGTCAACAGTAACAGTATCAACAGTAACAGTATCATCAGTAACACTATCAACAGTAACAGTATCAGCAGTAACAGTGTCAACAGCAACAGTATCAACAGTAACAATATCAGCAGTAACACTGTCAACAGTAACAGTATCAACAGTAACAGTATCAACAGTAACAGCAAGAACAGTAACAGTATCAGCAATAACAGTATCAACAGTACCAGTATCAGCAGTAACAGTGTCAACAGTAACAGTATCAACAGTAACAGTATCAGCAGTAACAGTGTCAACAGTAACAGTATCAACAGTAACAGTATCAGCAGTAAGTGTCAACAGTAACAGTATCAACAGTAACAGTAACAACAGTAACAGTATCAGCAGTAACAGTGTCAACAGTAACAGTATCAACAGTAACAGTATCAACAGTAACAGTATCAGCAGTAACAGTGTCAACAGTAACATTATCAGCAGTAACAGTTTAAGCAGTAACAGTGTCAACAGAAACAGTATCAGTAGTAACAATATCAGCAGCAACGGTATCAGCAGCAGCAGCAGCAGTATCAGCAGCAGCAGTATCAGCAGCAGCAGTATGAGCAGCAGCAGTACCAGCAGCAGCAATATCAGCAGCAGCAATATCAGCAGCAGCAGTATCAGCAGCAGCAGTATCAGCAGCAGCAATATCAGCAGCAGCAATATCAGCAGCAGCAGTATCAGCAGCAGCAATATCAGCAGCAGCAATATCAGCAGCAGCAATATCAGCAGCAGCAGTATCAGCAGCAGCAGTACCAGCAGCAGCAATATCAGCAGCAGCAATATCAGCAGCAGCAGTATCAGCAGCAGCAGTACCACCAGCAGCAATATCAGCAGCAGCAGTATCAGCAGCAGCAATATCAGCAGCAGCAGTATCAGCAGCAGCAGTACCACCAGCAGCAATATCAGCAGCAGCAGTATCAGCAGCAGCAGTATCAGCAGCAGCAATATCAGCAGCAGCAATATCAGCAGCAGCAGTATCAGCAGCAGCAGTACCACCAGCAGCAATATCAGCAGCAGCAGTATCAGCAGCAGCAGTACCACCAGCAGCAATATCAGCAGCAGCAGTATCAGCAGCAGCAGCAGTATCAGTAGCAGCAGTATCAGCAGCAGCAGTATCAGCAGCAGCAGTACCAGCAGCAACAGCAGTAGCAGCAGCAGTATCAGTAGCAGCAGTATCAGCAGCAGCAGTATCAGTAGCAACAGCAGTAGCAGCAGCAGCAGTATCAGCAGCAGCAGTATCAGTAGCAGCAGCAGTATCAGCAGCAGCAGCAGTATCAGTAGCAGCAGCAGTATCAGTAGCAGCAGCAGTATCAGTAGCAGCAGCAGTATCAGTAGCAGCAGCAGTATCAGCAGCAGCAGTATCAGCAGCAGCAGTATCAGCAGCAGCAGCAGTATCAGTAGCAGCAGCAGTATGAGCAGCAGCAGTATCAGTAGCAGCAGTATCAGCAGCAGCAGTATCAGTAGCAGCAGCAGTATCAGTAGCAGCAGCAGTATCAGTAGCAGCAGCAGCAGCAGCAGCAACAGCAGCAGCAGTATCAGCAGCAGCAACAGTATGAGCAGCAGCAGTATGAGCAGCAGCAGTATGAGCAGCAGCAGTATCAGCAGCAGCAGTATCAGCAGCAGCAGTATCAGCAGCAGCAGCAGTATCAGCAGCAGCAGTATCAGCAGCAGCAGTATCAGCAGCAGCAGCAGTATCAGCAGCAGCAGTATCAGCAGCAGCAGCAGCAGTATCAGCAGCAGCAACAGTATCAGCAGCAGCAGTATCAGCAGCAGCAGTATCATCAGCAGCAGTATCAGCAGCAGCAGTATCAGCAGCAGCACTATCAGCAGCAGCAGTATCAGCAGCAGCAGTATCAGCAGTATCAGCAGCAGCAGTATCAGCAGCAGCAGTATCAACAGTATCAGCAGCAGCAGTATCAGCAGCAGCAGTAACAGCAGCAGCAGTATCAGCAGCAGCAATATCAGCAGCAGCAGCAGCAATATCAGCAGCAGCAGTATCAGCAGCAGCAGCAATATCAGCAGCAGCAATATCAGCAGCAGCAGTATCAGCAGCAGCAGCAATATCAGCAGCAGCAGCAGCAATATCAGCAGCAGCAGCAGCAATATCAGCAGCAGCAACAATATCAGCAGCAGCAGCAGTATCAGCAGCAGCAGCAGCAGCAATATCAGCAGCAGCAGCAATATCAGCAGCAGCACCATCAGCATCAGCAGCAATATCAGCAGCAGCAGCAATATCAGCAGCAACAGCATCAGCAGCAGCAGCAATATCAGCTGCAGCAGCAGTATCAGCAGCAGCAGCAATATCAGCAGCAGCAGCAGTATCAGCAGCATCAGCAGCAGCAGCAGCAGCAATATCAGCAGCAGCAGCATCAGCATCAGCAGCAGCAGCAGCAGCAGCAGCAGCATCAGCAGCAGAAGCAGCAGCAATATCAGCAGCAGTATCAGCAGCAGCAGTATCAGCAGCAACAGTATCAGCAGCAGCAGTATCAGCAGCAACACTATCAGCAGCAGCAGCAGCAGCAGCAGCAATATCAGCAGCAGCAACAGCAGTATCAGCAGCAGCAGCAGTATCAGCAGCAGCAGCAGTATCAGCAGCAGCAGTATCAGCAGCAACAGTATC
>NC_091297.1:27932344-28023408 GCF_038502225.1 Cherax quadricarinatus
TCAGCAGGACAGCAACAGCAGTATCAGCAGGACAGCAACAGCAGTATCAGCAGGACAGCAGCAGCAGTATCAGCAGGACAGCAACAGCAGTATCAGCAGGACAGCAACAGCAGTATCAGCAGGACAGTATCAGCAGGACAGCAACAGCAGTATCAGCAGGACAGTATCAGCAGGACAGTATCAGCAGGACAGTATCAGCAGGACAGTATCAGCAGGCAGGACAGCAACAGCAGTATCAGCAGGACAGCAACAGCAGTATCAGCAGGACAGCAACAGCAGTATCAGCAGGACAGCAACAGCAGTATCAGCAGGACAGTATCAGCAGGACAGCAACAGCAGTATCAGCAGGACAGCAACAGCAGTATCAGCAGGACAGCAACAGCAGTATCAGCAGGACAGCAACAGCAGTATCAGCAGGACAGCAACAGCAGTATCAGCAGGACAGTATCAGCAGGACAGTATCAGCAGGACAGCAACAGCAGTATCAGCAGGACAGCAACAGCAGTATCAGCAGGACAGCAACAGCAGTATCAGCAGGACAGCAACAGCAGTATCAGCAGGACAGCAACAGCAGTATCAGCAGACAGACAGCAGTATCAGCAGGACAGTATCAGCAGGACAGCAACAGCAGTATCAGCAGGACAGCAACAGCAGTATCAGCAGGACAGCAGCAGCAGTGTCAGCAGTACAGCAGAAGCAGTTTCAGCAGGAGCAGCAACAGCAGTGTCAGCAGGACAGCAACAGCAGTATCAGCAGGACAGCATCAGCAGTATCAACAGGACAGCAACAGCAGTGTCAGCAGGACAGCAACAGCAGTATCAGCAGGACAGCAACAGCAGTGTCAGCAGGACAGCAACAGCAGTATCAGCAGGACAGCAACAGCAGTATCAGCAGGACAGCAACAGCAGTATCAGCAGGACAGCAACAGCAGTATCAGCAGGACAGCAGCAGCAGTATCAGCAGGACAGCAACAGCAGTATCAGCAGGACAGTATCAGCAGGACAGTATCAGCAGGACAGTATCAGCAGGACAGCAACAGCAGGACAGCAACGGCAGTATCAGCAGGACAGCAACAGCAGTATCAGCAGGACAGCAACAGCAGTATCAGCAGGACAGCAACAGCAGTATCAGCAGGACAGCAACAGCAGTATCAGCAGGACAGCAACAGCAGTATCAGCAGGACAGCAACAGCAGTATCAGCAGGACAGCAGCAGCAGTATCAGCAGGACAGCAACAGCAGTATCAGCAGGACAGCAACAGCAGTATCAGCAGGACAGCAACAGCAGTATCAGCAGGACAGCAACAGCAGTATCAGCAGGACAGCAACAGCAGTATCAGCAGGACAGCAACAGCAGTATCAGCAGGACAGCAACAGCAGTATCAGCAGGACAGTATCAGCAGGACAGCAACAGCAGGACAGCAACGGCAGTATCAGCAGGACAGCAACAGCAGTATCAGCAGGACAGCAACAGCAGTATCAGCAGGACAGCAACAGCAGTATCAGCAGGACAGCAACAGCAGCAGCAGCAGGACAGCAACAGCAGTATCAGCAGGACAGTATCAGCAGGACAGCAACAGCAGTATCAGCAGGACAGCAACAGCAGTATCAGCAGGACAGCAACAGCAGTATCAGCAGGACAGCAACAGCAGTATCAGCAGGACAGCAACAGCAGTATCAGCAGGACAGCAACAGCAGTATCAGCAGGACAGCAACAGCAGTATCAGCAGGACAGCAACAGCAGTATCAGCAGGACAGCAACAGCAGTATCAGCAGGACAGCAGCAGCAGTATCAGCAGGACAGCAACAGCAGTATCAGCAGGACAGCAACAGCAGTATCAGCAGGACAGCAACAGCAGGACAGCAACGGCAGTATCAGCAGGACAGCAACAGCAGTATCAGCAGGACAGCAACAGCAGTATCAGCAGGACAGCAACAGCAGTATCAGCAGGACAGCAACAGCAGTATCAGCAGGACAGCAACAGCAGTATCAGCAGGACAGCAACAGCAGTATCGGCAGACAGCAACAGCAGCAGGACAGCAGCAGCAGTATCAGCAGGACAGCAACAGCAGTATCAGCAGGACAGCAACAGCAGTATCAGCAGGACAGTATCAGCAGGACAGTATCAGCAGGACAGCAACAGCAGTATCAGCAGGACAGCAACAGCAGTATCAGCAGGACAGTATCAGCAGGACAGTATCAGCAGGACAGCAACAGCAGTATCAACAGGACAGCAACAGCAGTATCAGCAGGACAGCAACAGCAGTATCAGCAGGACAGCAACAGCAGTATCAGCAGGACAGCAACAGCAGTATCAGCAGGACAGCAACAGCAGTATCAGCAGGACAGCAACAGCAGTATCAGCAGGACAGCAACAGCAGTATCAGCAGGACAGCAACAGCAGTATCAGCAGGACAGCAACAACAGTATCAGCAGGACAGCAACAGCAGGACAGCAACGGCAGTATCAGCAGGACAGCAACAGCAGTATCAGCAGGACAGCAACAGCAGCATCAGCAGGACAGCAACAGCAGTATCAGCAGGACAGCAACAGCAGTATCAGCAGGACAGCAACAGCAGTATCAGCAGGACAGCAACAGCAGTATCAGCAGGACAGCAACAGCAGTATCAGCAGGACAGCAACAGCAGTATCAGCAGGACAGCAACAGCAGTATTAGCAGCAGCACCAGCAGTATCAGCAGCAGCAGTATTAGCAGCAGCAGCAGCAGTATCAGCAGGACAGCAGCAGCAGTATCAGCAGGACAGCAGCAGCAGTATCAGCAGGACAGCAACAGCAGTATCAGCAGGACAGCAACAGCAGTATCAGCAGGACAGCAACAGCAGTATCAGCAGGACAGCAACAGCAGTATCAGCAGGACAGCAACAGCAGTATCAGCAGGACAGTATCAGCAGGACAGCAACAGCAGTATCAGCAGGACAGCAACAGCAGTATCAGCAGGACAGCAACAGCAGTATCAGCAGGACAGCAGCAGCAGTATCAGCAGGACAGCAACAGCAGTATCAGCAGGACAGCAACAGCAGTATCAGCAGGACAGCAACAGCAGTATCAGCAGGACAGCAACAGCAGTATCAGCAGGACAGCAGCAGCAGTATCAGCAGGACAGTATCAGCAGGACAGCAACAGCAGTATCAGCAGGACAGCAACAGCAGTATCAGCAGGACAGCAACAGCAGCAACAGCAGGACAGCAGCAGCAGTATCAGCAGGACAGCAACAGCAGTATCAGCAGGACAGCAACAGCAGTATCAGCAGGACAGCAACAGCAGTATCAGCAGGACAGCAACAGCAGTATCAGCAGGACAGCAGCAGCAGTATCAGCGGGACAGCAACAGCAGTATCAGCAGGACAGCAACAGCAGTATCAGCGGGACAGCAACAGCAGTATCAGCAGGACAGCAGCAGCAGTATCAGCAGGACAGCAACAGCAGTATCAGCAGGACAGCAACAGCAGTATCAGCAGGACAGCAGCAGCAGTATCAGCAGGACAGCAACAGCAGTGTCAGCAGGACAGCAACAGCAGTATCAGCAGGACAGCAACAGCGCCACCACTAGGCTGACCTTCAGTAAACTGACCTTCATATGATCTTTAATTGACATTAAATAATGTAAGAGATCCTCTGAAGTGTGTACACATTCAACCTGTGCTGCTGGTACTCACAGCCTGGTTGATCAGGCTAGCCACCTGGTCTGGTCCGGGGCCTCGCCATGGTCTGTGATTCCAAGTTAATGCCACCGTGGCCAGGTCCCAGACCAAGCACGGTGGATGACCTCATCAACCAAGGTGTTGGTGCTAGCCACACTAAGTTAGGTATAAGCACCACAGCCTGGCAGATCAGGCATTGTGAGAAACGTGTCCCGTTCCTTCTTTATGGCAGCCGGGGGTCGGTTGGCAATACCCCCTTTACATGAAAGGAGAACATTGAAAAGTCTTGGTCCCTTCACATTTATTGAGCTGCATCTTAAGTGTACTCAGTACACCTCTGCTTTTTATATGGGGCATTGTGCACTGTCTGTCAAGCCTCTTCCTCTTGTGGGGAACAAATTGTGTGTTTAGATTTAGGACCAATTCTTCTAGAATTTTCCAGGTATTGATTATAAGGCTGGCATGCTACAAGTGTGTTACATTTTGTTTACTGTTACACTATGATCGCACTTCTCGAAGGCTTTCCCACAGTCTGTGTATACTACATCTGCATTCTGTTTGTCATCCAGCGGATCCAAGATCATGTCATAGTGTTCCAGTAGTTGTGAAAGACAGGAACGACTTGCTCTAAAGCTCTAAACCCATGCTGCCCTGGGTTGTGCAATTGTTGGGTATCCAGGTGGTTGGTGATCTTGCTTCTTAGATTTATGATGTGAAACGTTAGTGTTTTCAGTATATAATTCTTGTCTATTGCTTTACTTTCACTTTTGTAGAGTGGGGCTACATCAATTGTTTGTAATGACTGGGATGACACCCGTGTCTATGCTCCTTCTCCTTAGAATATTTAAGGCATGTGACAGTGGTTTCTTGTATATTTTAATGAACGTAGACTTCCATGAGTCTGTGGTTGCAGGGCTCCATTTACATCAAGCTCCGCTTCTTCGCTGGTCGGTACTAGGTCCACTTTCTCACTGCTCCATGAGCTTTGTTATATCTCTTCTTAGAACTAAGTATGGATTCTGCCTCCACTACATCACTCTGCAGATTGTTCCACTTCCTGATAACTCTGTGGCTGAAGAAATACTTCCTAGCATCCCTGTGACTCATCTGAGTTTTCAAATTCCAGTTGTAACTCCTTGTTCCTGTGTCCCATCTCTTAAACATTCTGTCCCTATCCATCCTGTTAATTCCTCTCAGTATTTTATATGTTATCATGTGTGTGTGTGTGTGTGTGTGTGTGTGTGTGTGTGTGTGTGTGTACTCACCTCACCTAATTGTGGTTGAAGGGGTCGAGACTCAGCTCCTGGTCCCGCCTCTTCACTGACTGCTACTGGGTCCTCCCTCTCCCTGCTCCATGAGCTCTATCATACCTCGTCTTAAAACTATGTATGGTTCCTGCCTCATTTACATCACTTGCCAGACTATTCCACTTCCCAACAATTCTGTGGCTGAATAAATACTTCCTAACATCCCTTTGGCTTATCTTAGTCTTCAACTTCCAATTGTGACCCCTTGTTTCTGTGTCCCCTCTCTGGAACATCCTGTCTCTGTCCACCTTATCTATTGCACGCAGTATTTTGTATGTCGTTATCATGTCACCCCTGACCCTCCTGTCCTCCAGTGTCGTCAGACTGATGTCCCTTAACCTTTCTTCGTAGGACATTCCCCTTATCTCTGGAACCAGCCTTGTTGCAAACCTTTGCACTTTCTCTAATTTCTTGGCGTGCTTGACCAGGTGTAGGTTCCAAACTGGTGCTCCCTACTCTATACACAATGTATAGAGTCTTGGACGATTCCTTACGGAGGTATCGGAATGCTATTCTCAGGTTTGCCAGGCGCCTATATGCTGCAGCACTTATTTGGTTAATGTGGGCTTCCGGCGACGTGCTCGGTGTTATATTCATCCCCAGATCTTTCTCCTTGAGCGAGGTTTGCAGTCTTTGCCCGCAGTCTGTGGTATTCTTTGCCCTTCCCCGATCTTCATAACTTTGTATTTGGCAGGGTTAAATTCTAGAAGCCAGTTGCTGGACCACGCGTCCAGCCTGTCTAGGTCTCTTTGTAGACCTGTCTGGTCCGCATCTGATTTAACTCTCCTCATTAACTTCACATCATCTGCAAATAAGGACACTTCTGAGTGGCTCTGGTGGCCTGGTGGTTAACGCTCTCGCTTCACACGGCGAGGGCCTGGGTTCGATTCCCAGCCAGAGTAGAAACATTGGACGTGTTTCTTTCAACCTGTTGTCTATGTTTCCCATCAGTAAAATGGGTACCTGGGTGTTAGTCGACTGGTGTGGGTCGCATCCTGGGATACTGACCTAAGGAGGCCTGGTCACAGACCGGGCCGCGGGGGCGTTGACCCCCAGAACTCTCTCCAGGTAATCTCCAGGTTATCCCTTCCGCCACGTCATTCACATATACCAAGAATAGCACTGGTCCTAGGACTGACCCCTGTGGGACCCCGCTCGTCACAGGCGCCCACTGTGATACCTCATCACGTACCATGACTCGCTGTTGCCTCCCTGTCAGTTATTCTCTGATCCACTGCAGTGCCATTCCTGTTATACGTGCCTGATCCTCTGGCTTCTGCACTAATCTCTTGTGAGGAACCGTGTCGAAGGCCTTCTTGCAGTCAAAGAAAATGCAATCGACCCACCCCTCCCTCTCATGTCTTACTTCAGTTACCTTGTCATAAAACTCCAGTAGGTTTGTGACACAGGATTTACCTTCCATGAATCAGTGCTGGCTGTCATTTGTAACCTTGTTCCATTCCAGGTGCTCCACCACTCTCCTCCTGATAATCTTGTCTATGACTTTGCATACTATACGCGTCAGTGACACTGGTCTATAGTTTAGTGCTTCGTTTTTGTCCCCTTTCTTAAAGATGGGGATCACATTTGCCGTCTTCCATACCTCAGGTAGTTGCATAGTTTCAAGGGATGTGTTGAAGATTGTGGTTAGTGGCACACACAGTATCTCTGCTCCCTCTCTAAGGACCCACGGAGAGATGTCCGGTCCCACCACCTTTGAGATATCAAGGTCACTTAGAAGCTTCTTCACCTCATCCTCGGTTGTGTTTATTTCATCCAACACTTGTTGGTATATTCCTTGTTGGTGTACCCCTCTGTTTCGTCTTTCCAGTGTCCCTTCTACCTTCACTGTAAATACTTCCTGAAATCTCGTGTTGAGCTCCTCACATACTTCCTGGTTGTTTCTTTCGAGCTCCCCACCTTCTTTCCTCAGCCTGATTACCTGGTCCTTGACTGTTGTCTTCCTCCTGATGTGGCTGTAAAACACTTTTGGGTCAGACATGGCTTTCGATGTTATGTCGTTTTTCGTACTGCCACTGGGCCTCCCTCCTTTTCTGTGCATACTCGTTTCTGGCTCGTCGACTGATCTCTTTATTTTCCTGGGTCCTTTGCCTTCTGTACTTTTTCCATTCTCTAGCACACCTAGTTTTTGCCTCCCTACGCCTTCGAGTAAACCAGAGGCTCATTCTGGTCTTCCGATTATTTCTGTTACCCTTGGGAACAAACCTTTCCTCTGCCTCCTTGCATATTGTTATTACGTAGTTCATCATTTCGTTTACTGACTTTCCGACCAACTCTCTTTCCCACAACCTCTTGCAGGAAGGTCCTCATACCTGTGTAGTCCCCCCTTTTATAGTTTGGCTTTTTCCTTTCTACTCCTGTTGCCCTCTCCACTTGTAGCTCTATGATGTATTCAAAGCTCAGAACCATATGGTCGCTAGCTCCAAGGGGCCTTTCATATGTGATGTCCTCGATGTCTGAGCTACTCAGGGTGAACACACGGTCCAGTCTTGCTGGGTCATCTTCCCCTCTCTCTCTCTGGTTGTGTCCTTAACATGTTGGTGCATGAGGTTTTCCAGTACCACATCCATCATCTTGGCTCTCCATGTTTTGGGACCCCTATATGGCTCCAGGTTTTCCCAATCAATCTCTCTGTGGTTGAAGTTGTTCATAACCAGTAACTTTGCTCTACTCGAGTGAGCTCTTCTTGCCACCTCAATTAGTGTGTCCACCATTGCTCTGTTGCCATCATATTCCTCTCTCGGCCTCCTGCAGTTCTGTGGTGGGTTATACATCACTGCAATAACTACCTTATGTTCCCCTGACTGAACTGTACCTATTATGTACTCCCTTTCTCCAGTCTCGTCCATTCCTTCCATTTCTTGATAAGCCCATCGGTTTTTAATGAGCAGTGCAACCCCACCTCCCTCTCTGCTCCTTCTTCAGGATCTGATATCAGGGTGGGAAGATTACGTCTGTTATTGTCCCCATGAGTTTTCTTTCTGTGACTGCTATGATGTCTGGGGACATCTCCTGTGTGTGTGTGTGTGTGTGTGTGTGTGTGTGTGTGTGTGTGTGTGTGTGTGTGTGTGTGTGTGTGTGTGTGGGTGTGTGTGTGTGTGTGTACTCACCTAATTGAGGTTGCAGGGGTCGAGACTCAGCTCTTGACCCCTGCAACCACAATTAGGTGAGTAAACTCAAACACACGTTATCATGTCTCCCCTTACACACGATTTCCCTTAACACACACACACACACACACACACACACACACACACACACACACACACACACACACACACACACACACACACACACACGCGCGCGAGATCCACCTTCTGTCCTTAATCTGATCACCTGGTCTTTGACTGTTGTCTTCCTCCTGATGTGGCTATACAACAGCTTCGGGTCAGTCTTGATTCTCGATGCTATGTCATTTTCATACTGTCGCTGGGCCTCCCTCCTTACCTGTGTGTACTCATTCCTGGCTCTGCGACTGATCTCCCTATTTTCGTGTGTTCTCTGCCTTCTGTACTTTTTCCATTCTCTATTGCACTTTGTTTTTGCCTCCTTACACCGTCGGGTGAACCAGGGGCTTGTTCTGGTCTTCCCGTTGTTACTGTTGCCCTTGGGAATGAACCTTTCCACTGCCTCCTTGCATTTTGTTGCTACATATTCCATCATTTCATTTACTGGCTTTCCTGCCAGTTCTCTGTCCCACTGGACCTCCCGCAGGAAGTTCTTCAACCCTATGTAGTCCCCTCTTTTATAGTCAGGTTTTTCCCATTCTACTCCTGTTATTCTCTCCAGGGGGACATGCTAACAACTGACAGGAATTATCAGGGTGGATAGGGACATGTGTGTGTGTGTGTGTGTGTGTGTGTGTGTGTGTGTGTGTGTGTGTGTGTGTGTGTGTGTGTGTGTGTGTGTGTGTGTGTGTGTGTGCATGTATGTGTGTGTGTACTCACCTATTTGTACTCACCTATTTATGGTTGCAGGGGTCGATTCACAGCTCATGGCCCCGCCTCTTCGCTGATTGCTACTAGGTCCTCTCTCTCCCTGCCCCATGAGCTTTATCATACCTCGCCTTAAAACGATGTATGGTTCCCGCCTCCACTACGTCATTTTCTAGGCTATTCCACGGCCTGACTACTCTATGACTGAAGAAATACTTCCTAACATCCCTTTGATTCATCTGAGTCTTCAACTTCCAATTGTGACCTCTTGTGTCTGTGTCCCTTCTCTGGAACATCCCGGCTTTGTCCACCTTGTCTATTCCGCGCAGTATTTTATATGTCGTTATCATGTCTCCCCTGACCCTCCTGTCCTCCAGTGTCGTCAGGCCGATTTCCCTCAACCTTTCTTCATAGGACAATCCCCGTAGCTCTGGGACTAGTCTTGTTGCAAACCTTCGCACTTTCTCTAATTTCTTGACGTGCTTGACTAGGTGTGGATTCCAAACTGGTGCTGCATACTCCAGTATGGGCCTGACGTAAATGGTATACAGAGTCTTAAACGAATCCTTACTGAGGTATCGGAACGTAAACCGTAGGTTTGCCAGGCGCCCGTATGCTGCAGCAGTTATCAGATTGATGTGCGCCTCAGGAGATATGCTCGGTGTTATACTCACCCCCAGATCTTTTTCCTTGAGTGAGGTTTGCAGTCTTTGGCCATCTAAACTATATTGTGTCTGCGGTCTTCTTTGCCCTTCCCCAATCTTCATGACTTTGCATTTGGCAGGGTTAAATTCAAGGAGCCAGTTGCTGGACCAGGCTTGTAGCATGTCCAGGTCTCTTTGTAGTTCTGCCTGATAATCATCCGATTTGATTCTTCTCATTAACTTCGCATCATCTGCAAACAAGGACACTTCTGAGTCTATCCCTTCCGTTATGTCGTTCACATATACCAAGAACAGCAAAGGTCCTAGGACTGACCCCTGTGGAACCCCGCTTGTCACAGGCGCCCACTCTGACACCTCGTCGCGTACCATGACTCGTTGTTGCCTCCCTGTCAGGTATTCTCTGATCCATTGCAGTGCCTTTCCTGTTATGTGTGCCTGATCCTCTAGCTTTTGCAGTAACCTCTTGTGAGGAACTGTGTCGAAGGCCTTCTTGCAGTCCAAAAATATGCAGTCGATCCACCCCTCTCTCTCTTGTCTTACTTCTGTCACCTTGTCATAAAACTCTAGTAGGTTTGTGACACAGGATTTTCCTTCCCTGAAACCGTGCTTGTTGTCAATTATACACTTGTTTCTTTCCAGGTGCTCCACCACTCTCCTCCTGATGATCTTCTCCATGACCTTGCATACTATACACGTTAGTGATACAGGTCTGTAGTTTAGTGCCTCATGTCTGTCTCCCTTTTTAAAAATTGGGACTACATTTGCCATTTTCCATACCTCAGGGAGTTGCCCAGTTTCAAATGATGTGTTGAAGATCTTTGTTAATGGCTCACACAATATCTCTGCTCCCTCTTTAAGGACCCATGGAGAGATGTTGTCTGGTCCCACCGCCTTTGAGGTGTCAAGTTTGCATAGCAGCTTCTTCACCTCCTCCTTGGTTTTATGTACCTCATCCAGCACTAGCTGGTGTGCCCCCCTGTTCTGATTTCCTGGAGTCCTACTGGTTTCCACTGTAAATACCTCTTTAAATCTTGTGTTGAGCTCCTGACATACCTCTCGGCCGTTTCTTGTGAATTCCCCATCACCCTTCCTCAGTCTGATTACCTGGTCCTTGACTGTTGTTTTCCTCCTGATGTGGCTGTACAACAGCTTCGGGTCAGTCTTTACTTTTGATGCTATGTCATTTTCATATTGTCTCTGAGCCTCCCTTCTTATCTGTGCATATTCGTTTCTGGCTCTTCGGCTAATCTCTTTATTTTCCTGAGTTCTCTGTCTTCTGTACCTTTTCCATTCTCTAGTACACCTAGTTTTTGCCTCCCTACACCTTTGGGTGAACCAAGGACTCGTTAAGATAAGATAAGATTTCGTTCGGATTTTTAACCCCGGAGGGTTAGCCACCCAGGATAACCCAAGAAAGTCAGTGCGTCATCGAGGACTGTCTAACTTATTTCCATTGGGGTCCTTAATCTTGTCCCCCAGGATGCGACCCACACCAGTCGACTAACACCCAGGTACCTATTTGCTGCTAGGTGAACAGGACAACAGGTGTAAGGAAACGTGTCGAATGTTTCCACCCGCCGGGAATCGAACCCGGGCCCTCCGTGTGTGAAGCGGGAGCTTTAGCCACCAGGCCACCAGGCCCACCAGGCCCACGTTCTGTTCTTCCCATTATTTCTGTTTCTCTTGGGAACAAACCTCTACTCTGCCTCCTTGCATTTTGTTGCCACATAGTCCATCATTTCTTGTACTGGTTTTCCTGTCAGTTCCCTCTCCCACTGAATGTCTTGAAGGAAGTTCCTCATGTGTGTGTGTGTGTGTGTGTGTGTGTGTGTGTGTGTGTGTGTACTCACCTAGTTGTACTCACCTAGTTGAGGTTGCAGGGGTCGAGTCCCAGCTCCTGGCCCCGCCTCTTCACTGATCGCTACCAGGTCACTCTCCCTGAACCGTGAGCTTTATCATACCTTTGCTTAAAGCTGTATATGGATCCTGCCTCCACTACATCGCTTCCCAAACTATTCCACTTACTGACTACTCTGTGGCTGAAGAAATACTTCCTAACATCCCTGTGACTCATCTGTGTCTTCAACTTCCAACTGTGTCCCCTTGTTACTGTGTCCAATCTCTGTAACATCCTGTCTTTGTCCACCTTGTCAATTCCTCTCAGTATTTTGTATGTCGTTATCATGTCCCCCCTATCTCTCCTGTCCTCCAGTGTCGTCAGGTTGATTTCCCTTAACCTCTCCTCGTAGGACATACCTTTTAGCTCTGGGACTAGTCTTGTTGCAAACCTTTGCACTTTCTCTAGTTTCTTTACGTGCTTGGCTAGGTGTGGGTTCTAAACTGGTGCCGCATACTCCAATATGGGCCTAACGTACACGGTGTACAGGGTCCTGAACGATTCCTTATTAAGATGTCGGAATGCTGTTCTGAGGTTTGCTAGGCGCCCATATGATGCAGCAGTTATTCGGTTGATGTGCCCTTCAGGAGATGTGCCTGGTGTTATACTCACCCCAAGATCTTTTTCCTTGAGTGAGGTTTGTAGTCTCTGGCCCCCTAGACTGTACTCCGTCTGCGGTCTTCTTTGCCCTTCCCCAATCTTCATGACTTTGCACTTGGTGGGATTGAACTCCAGTAGCCAATTACTGGACCAGGTCTGCAGCCTGTCCAGATCCCTTTGTAGTTCTGCCTGGTCTTCGATCGAATGAATTCTTCTCATCAACTTCACGTCATCTGCAAACAGGGACACTTCGGATTCTGTTCCTTCCGTCATTTCGTTCACAAATACCAGAAACAGCACTGGTCCTAGGACTGACCCCTGTGGGACCCCGTTGGTCACAGATGCCCACTCGGACACCTCTCCACGTACCATGACTCGCTGCTGTCTTCCTGACAAGTATTCCCTGATCGATTGTAGCACCTTCCCTATTATCCCTGCTTGGTCCTCCAGTTTTTGCACTGATCTCTTGTGAGGAACTGTGTCAAACGCCTTCTTGCAGTCCAAGAAAATGCAATCCACTCACCCCTCTCTCTCTCTTGTCTTACTGCTGTCACCATGTCATAGAACTCCAGTAGGTTTGTGACACAAGATTTGCCGTCCCTGAAACCATGTTGGCTGCTGTTGATGAGATCATTCCTTTCTAGGTGTTCCACCACTCTTCTCTTGATAATCTTCTCCATGACTTTACATACTAAACATGTCAGTGACACTGGTCTGTAGTTTAGTGCTTCATGCCTGTCTCCTTTTTTAAAGATTGGGACTACATTTGCTGTCTTCTATGCCTCAGGCAATCTCCCTGTTCGATAGATGTATTGAATATTGTTGTTAGGGGTACACATAGCTCCTCTGCTCCCTCCCTCTCCCTCCTGTGTGTGTGTGTGTGTGTGTGTGTGTGTGTGTGTGTGTGTGTGTGTGTGTGTGTGTGTGTGTTACTAGTTACAGCAGCAGTTATGCACGTGATGTCTCGTCTTCAATATTCTCATTATATTGTTTTTAATCTGCAGTGGTTGCAATATTTACTCATTCCTCTTTCAATGTATTCCACTGATCAACCACTCTAGTTGAAGTGAAACATACTCTACTCTCATTTCCACTCAACCTTTTCCCACGGTTTGCAACTGTTGCAGCTCATCTCTGTTGCAGGTACTAAGAAATCTCTGTTCATTTGCTCTTTCATGACCTTATAACTGGTTATCATGTTTCTTGTGTTCCTGTTATCAGTCAACATCATGTCTCTTGTGTTCCTGTTATCAGTCAACATCATGTCTCTTGTGTTCCTGTTATCAGTCAACATCATGTCTCTTGTGTTCCTGTTATCAGTCAACATCATGTCTCTTGTGTTCCTGTTATCAGTCAACATCATGTCTCTTGTGTTCCTGTTATCAGTCAACATCATGTCTCTTGTGTTCCTGTTATCAGTCAACATCATGTCTCTTGTGTTCCTGTTATCAGTCAACATCATGTCTCTTGTGTTCCTGTTATCAGTCAACATCATGTCTCTTGTGTTCCTGTTATCAGTCAACATCATGTCTCTTGTGTTCCTGTTATCAGTCAACATCATGTCTCTTGTGTTCCTGTTATCAGTCAACATCATGTCTCTTGTGTTCCTGTTATCAGTCAACATCATGTCACTTGTGTTCCTGTTATCAGTCAACATCATGTCACTTGTGTTCCTGTTATCAGCCAACATGAACAACTTTAATGTTTTCAACTGTTCATTATAGTTCATATTGTTCAGCTCTGTCATCAGTTTTACAACTCTTCTTTGAACCTTTTCTAACTTTGTATGTGTTCCTGTGTGGACACCTCACAACTGCTCTCTACTTTGTCCTAATATTAGTTTGTTAGTGTAGTGTATTACTGTAGTTTCTTAGTGTAGTGTATTAGTTTATCAGTGTAGTATATTAGTTTTTTAGTGTAGTATATTAGTTTGTCAGTGTAGTATATTAGTTTTTTAGTGTAGTATATTAGTTTGTCAGTGTAGTATATTAGTTTTTTAGTGTAGTATATTAGTTTGTCAGTGTAGTATATTAGTTTTTTAGTGTAGTATATTAGTTTGTCAGTGTAGTATATTAGTTTTTTAGTGTAGTATATTAGTTTGTCAGTGTAGTATATTAGTTTGTCAGTGTAGTATATTAGTTTGTCAGTGTAGTATATTAGTTTGTCAGTGTAGTGTATTAGTTTGTCAGTGTAGTATATTAGTTTGTCAGTGTAATGTATTAGTTTGTCAGTGTAGTATATTAGTTTGTCAGTGTAGTATATTAGTTTGTCAGTGTAGTATATTAGTTTGTCAGTGTAGTATATTAGTTTGTCAGTGTAGTATATTAGTTTGTCAGTGTAGTATATTAGTTTGTCAGTGTAGTATATTACTGTAGTTTGTCAGTGTAGTGTATTAGTTTGTCAGTGTAGTGTATTAGTTTGTCAGTGTAGTGTATTAGTTTGTCAGTGTAGTATATTAGTTTGTCAGTGTAGTATATTAGTTTGTCAGTGTAGTATATTAGTTTGTCAGTGTAGTATATTAGTTTGTCAGTGTAGTATATTAGTTTGTCAGTGTAGTATATTAGTTTGTCAGTGTAGTATATTAGTTTGTCAGTGTAGTATATTAGTTTGTCAGTGTAATGTATTAGTTTGTAAGTGTATTAGTTTGTCAGTGTATTAGTTTGTAAGTGTATTAGTTTGTCAGTGTATTAGTTTGTCAGTGTATTAGTTTGTAAGTGTATTAGTTTGTCAGTGTATTAGTTTGTAAGTGTATTAGTTTGTCAGTGTATTAGTTTGTAAGTGTATTAATTTGTCAGTGTATTAGTTTGTAAGTGTATTAGTTTGTCAGTGTATTAGTTTGTAAGTGTATTAGTTTGTCAGTGTAGTATATTAGTTTGTCAGTGTATTAGTTTGTAAGTGTATTAGTTTGTCAGTGTAGTATATTAGTTTGTCAGTGTAGTATATTAGTTTGTCAGTGTATTAGTTTGTCAGTGTAGTATATTAGTTTGTCATTGTAATGTATTAGTTTGTCAGTGTAGTATATTAGTTTGTCAGTGTATTAGTTTGTAAGGGTATTAGTTTGTCAGTGTAGTATATTAGTTTGTCAGAGTATTAGTTTGTCAGTGTAGTATATTAGTTTGTCAGAGTATTAGTTTGTCAGTGTAGTATATTAGTTTGTCAGTGTAGTATATTAGTTTGTCAGTGTAGTATATTAGTTTGTCAGTGTAGTATATTAGTTTGTCAGTGTAGTATATTACTGTAGTTTGTCAGTTTAGTGTATTAGTTTGTCAGTGTAGTATATTAGTTTGTCAGTGTAATGTATTAGTTTGTCAGTGTAGTATATTAGTTTGTCAGTGTAGTGTATTAGTTTGTCAGTGTAGTGTATTAGTTTGTCAGTGTAGTATATTAGTTTGTCAGTGTAGTGTATTAGTTTGTCAGTGTAGTATATTAGTTTGTCAGTGTAGTATATTAGTTTGTCAGTGTAATGTATTAGTTTGTCAGTGTATTAGTTTGTAAGTGTATTAGTTTGTCAGTGTATTAGTTTGTCAGTGTATTAGTTTGTCAGTGTATTAGTTTGTAAGTGTATTAGTTTGTCAGTGTATTAGTTTGTAAGTGTATTAGTTTGTCAGTGTATTAGTTTGTCAGTGTATTAGTTTGTAAGTGTATTAGTTTGTCAGTGTATTAGTTTGTCAGTGTATTAGTTTGTCAGTGTATTAGTTTGTAAGTGTATTAATTTGTCAGTCTATTAGTTTGTAAGTGTATTAGTTTGTCAGTGTATTAGTTTGTAAGTGTATTAGTTTGTCAGTGTATTAGTTTGTAAGTGTATTAGTTTGTCAGTGTATTAGTTTGTCAGTGTATTAGTTTGTCAGTGTAGTATATTAGTTTGTCAGTGTATTAGTTTGTCAGTGTATTAGTTTGTCAGTGTATTAGTTTGTCAGTGTATTAGTTTGTCAGTGTATTAGTTTGTAAGTGTATTAATTTGTCAGTCTATTAGTTTGTAAGTGTATTAGTTTGTAAGTGTATTAGTTTGTCAGTGTATTAGTTTGTCAGTGTAGTGTATTAGTTTGTCAGTGTAGTATATTAGTTTGTCAGTGTAGTATATTAGTTTGTCAGTGTAGTATATTAGTTTGTCAGTGTAGTATATTAGTTTGTCAGTGTAGTGTATTAGTTTGTCAGTGTAGTATATTAGTTTGTCAGTGTAGTATATTAGTTTGTCAGTGTAGTATATTAGTTTGTCAGTGTAGTATATTAGTTTGTCAGTGTAGTATATTAGTTTGTCAGTGTAGTATATTAGTTTGTCAGTGTAGTATATTAGTTTGTCAGTGTAGTATATTAGTTTGTCAGTGTAGTATATTAGTTTGTCAGTGTAGTATATTAGTTTGTCAGTGTAGTATATTAGTTTGTCAGTGTAGTATATTAGTTTGTCAGTGTAGTATATTAGTTTGTCAGTGTAGTATATTAGTTTGTCAGTGTAGTATATTAGTTTGTCAGTGTAGTATATTAGTTTGTCAGTGTAGTGTATTAGTTTGTCAGTGTAGTATATTAGTTTGTCAGTGTAGTATATTAGTTTGTCAGTGTAGTATATTAGTTTGTCAGTGTAGTATATTAGTTTGTCAGTGTATTAGTTTGTCAGTGTAGTATATTAGTTTGTCAGTGTAGTATATTAGTTTGTCAGTGTAGTATATTAGTTTGTCAGTGTAGTATATTAGTTTGTCAGTGTAGTATATTAGTTTGTCAGTGTAGTATATTAGTTTGTCAGTGTAGTATATTAGTTTGTCAGTGTAGTATATTAGTTTGTCAGTGTAGTATATTAGTTTGTCAGTGTAGTATATTAGTTTGTCAGTGTAGTGTATTAGTTTGTCAGTGTAGTATATTAGTTTGTCAGTGTAGTATATTAGTTTGTCAGTGTAGTATATTAGTTTGTCAGTGTAGTATATTAGTTTGTCAGTGTAGTATATTAGTTTGTCAGTGTAGTATATTAGTTTGTCAGTGTAGTATATTAGTTTGTCAGTGTAGTATATTAGTTTGTCAGTGTAGTATATTAGTTTGTCAGTGTAGTATATTAGTTTGTCAGTGTAGTATATTAGTTTGTCAGAGTATTAGTTTGTCAGTGTAGTATATTAGTTTGTCAGTGTAGTATATTAGTTTGTCAGTGTAGTATATTAGTTTGTCAGTGTAGTATATTAGTTTGTCAGTGTAGTATATTAGTTTGTCAGAGTATTAGTTTGTCAGTGTAGTATATTAGTTTGTCAGAGTATTAGTTTGTCAGTGTAGTGTATTAGTTTGTCAGTGTAGTATATTAGTTTGTCAGTGTAGTATATTAGTTTGTCAGTGTATTAATTTGTCAGTGTATTAGTTTGTAAGTGTATTAGTTTGTCAGTGTATTAGTTTGTCAGTGTATTAGTTTGTCAGTGTATTAGTTTGTAAGTGTATTAGTTTGTCAGTGTATTAGTTTGTCAGTGTATTAGTTTGTCAGTGTATTAGTTTGTCAGTGTATTAGTTTGTCAGTGTATTAGTTTGTCAGTGTATTAGTTTGTCAGTGTATTAGTTTGTAAGTGTATTAGTTTGTCAGTGTATTAGTTTGTCAATGTATTAGTTTGTAAGTGTATTAGTTTGTCAGTGTATTAGTTTGTAAGTGTATTAGTTTGTCAGTGTATTAGTTTGTAAGTGTATTAGTTTGTCAGTGTATTAGTTTGTAAGTGTATTAGTTTGTCAGTGTATTAGTTTGTCAGTGTAATGTATTAGTTTGTCAGTGTAATGTATTAGTTTGTCAGTGTAGTATATTAGTTTGTCAGTGTAGTATATTAGTTTGTCAGTGTAGTGTATTAGTTTGTCAGTGTATTAGTTTGTCAATGTATTAGTTTGTCAGTGTAGTATATTAGTTTGTCAGTGTAGTGTATTAGTTTGTCAGTGTATTAGTTTGTCAATGTATTAGTTTGTCAGTGTAGTGTATTAGTTTGTCAGTGTAGTGTATTAGTTTGTCAGTGTAGTGTATTAGTTTGTCAGTGTAGTGTATTAGTTTGTCAGTGTAGTGTATTAGTTTGTCAGTGTAGTGTATTAGTTTGTCAGTGTAGTATATTAGTTTGTCAGTGTAGTGTATTAGTTTGTCAGTGTAGTGTATTAGTTTGTCAGTGTAATGTATTAGTTTGTCAGTGTAATGTATTAGTTTGTCAGTGTAGTATATTAGTTTGTCAGTGTAGTATATTAGTTTGTCAGTGTAGTGTATTAGTTTGTCAGTGTATTAGTTTGTCAATGTATTAGTTTGTCAGTGTAGTATATTAGTTTGTCAGTGTAGTGTATTAGTTTGTCAGTGTAGTATATTAGTTTGTCAGTGTAGTGTATTAGTTTGTCAGTGTATTAGTTTGTAAGTGTATTAGTTTGTCAGTGTAGTATATTAGTTTGTCAGTGTAGTGTATTAGTTTGTCAGTGTAGTATATTAGTTTGTCAGTGTAGTATATTAGTTTGTCAGTGTAGTATATTAGTTTGTCAGTGTAGTATATTAGTTTGTCAGTGTAATGTATTAGTTTGTCAGTGTATTAGTTTGTCAGTGTAGTATATTAGTTTGTCAGTGTAGTGTATTAGTTTGTCAGTGTATTAGTTTGTCAATGTATTAGTTTGTAATTGTATTAGTTTGTCAGTGTATTAGTTTGTAAGTGTATTAGTTTGTCAGTGTAGTATATTAGTTTGTCAGTGTAGTGTATTAGTTTGTCAGTGTAGTATATTAGTTTGTCAGTGTAGTGTATTAGTTTGTCAGTGTAGTATATTAGTTTGTCAGTGTAGTATATTAGTTTGTCAGTGTAGTATATTAGTTTGTCAGTGTAGTATATTAGTTTGTCAGTGTAATGTATTAGTTTGTCAGTGTATTAGTTTGTCAGTGTAGTATATTAGTTTGTCAGTGTAGTATATTAGTTTGTCAGTGTAATGTATTAGTTTGTCAGTGTATTAGTTTGTCAGTGTATTAGTTTGTAAGTGTATTAGTTTGTCAGTGTAGTATATTAGTTTGTCAGTGTAGTATATTAGTTTGTCAGTGTAGTATATTAGTTTGTCAGTGTAGTATATTAGTTTGTCAGTGTAGTATATTAGTTTGTCAGTGTAGTATATTAGTTTGTCAGTGTAGTATATTAGTTTGTCAGTGTAGTATATTAGTTTGTCAGTGTATTAGTTTGTCAGTGTAGTATATTAGTTTGTAAGTGTATTAGTTTGTCAGTGTATTAGTTTGTCAGTGTAGTATATTAGTTTGTCAGTGTAGTATGTTAGTTTGTCAGTGTATTAGTTTGTCAGTGTATTAGTTTGTCAGTGTATTAGTTTGTAAGTGTATTAGTTTGTCAGTGTAGTATATTAGTTTGTCAGTGTAGTATATTAGTTTGTCAGTGTAGTATATTAGTTTGTCAGTGTAGTATATTAGTTTGTCAGTGTAGTATATTAGTTTGTCAGTGTAGTATATTAGTTTGTCAGTTTAGTATATTAGTTTGTCAGTTTAGTATATTAGTTTGTCAGTGTAGTATATTAGTTTGTCAGTGTAGTATATTAGTTTGTCAGTTTAGTATATTAGTTTGTCAGTGTAGTATATTACTGTAGTTTGTCAGTTTAGTGTATTAGTTTGTCAGTGTAGTATATTAGTTTGTCAGTTTAGTATATTAGTTTGTCAGTGTAGTATATTAGTTTGTCAGTGTAGTATATTAGTTTGTCAGTGTAGTATATTAGCTTGTCAGTGTAGTATATTAGTTTGTCAGTATAGTATATTAGTTTGCCAGTGTAGTATATTAGTTTGTCAGTGTATTAGTTTGTTACAGTTTCATTTATAAGATTTTCCGGTGATAATAATTATTAATTTGTGGTTCACTTTCTCTGAGACTTTCAATATTTAGTCACAGTCAGTATTCTTCAAGTGGTTTTATTTCACTTTCTCTCGGCTCTATTACGTGGCATTTATATACATTAAATTCCATCACGCATCTATCAGTGTATGTGGTCAGTCTATCCACGTTCTCTTCTTTATGTTTAAAGTCGTTTACATTATTATTTTTACAGGAGATTGTTATAACATTCTCAAATATATTCATTTTTTTTTTCATTCCTTCTGGTAAATCATTTATATAGATTTGAAACATTGTTATGGCAAATACAGCGCCTTGTGGCACCGCACTTGTGACAACGTACTTGTGGCACCGTACTTGTGGCACCGTACTTGTGACAACGTACTTGTGACAACGTACTTGTGGCACCGCACTTGTGACAACGTACTTGTGGCACCGTACTTGTGACAACGTACTTGTGGCACCGCACTTGTGACAACGTACTTGTGGCACCGCACTTGTGACAACGTACTTGTGGCACCGCACTTGTGACAACGTACTTGTGGCACCGCACTTGTGACAACGTACTTGTGGCACCGCACTTGTGACAACGTACTTGTGGCACCGCACTTGTGACAACGTACTTGTGGCACCGCACTTGTGACAACGTGCTTGTGGCACCGCATTTGTGGCACCGTACTTGTGACAACGTACTTGTGGCACCGCACTTGTGACAACGTACTTGTGGCACCGTACTTGTGACAACGTACTTGTGGCACCGAACTTGTGACAACGTACTTGTGGCACCGTACTTGTGACAACGTACTTGTGGCACCGTACTTGTGACAACGTACTTGTGGCACCGCACTTGTGACAACGTACTTGTGGCACCGTACTTGTGACAACGTACTTGTGGCACCGCACTTGTGACAACGTACTTGTGGCACCGTACTTGTGACAACGTACTTGTGGCACCGCACTTGTGACAACGTACTTGTGGCACCGCACTTGTGACAACGTACTTATGGCACTTGTGACAACGTACTTGTGACAACGTACTTGTGGCACCGCACTTGTGACAATGTACTTATGGCACCGCACTTGTGACAACGTACTTGTGGCACCGCACTTACTTGTGACAACGTACTTGTGGCACCGCACTTGTGACAACGTACTTGTGGCACCGCACTTGTGACAACGTACTTGTGGCACCGCACTTGTGACAACGTACTTTGGCACCGCACTTGTGACACGTACTTGTGGCACCGCACTTGTGACAACGTACTTGTGGCACCGCACTTGTGACAACGTACTTGTGGCACCGCACTTGTGACAACGTACTTGTGGCACCGCACTTGTGACAACGTACTTGTGGCACCGCACTTGTGACAACGTACTTGTGGCACCGCACTTGTGACAACGTACTTGTGGCACCGCACTTGTGACAACGTACTTGTGGCACCGCACTTGTGACAACTTGTGACAACGTACTTATGGCACCGCACTTGTGACAACGTACTTGTGGCACCGCACTTGTGACAACGTACTTGTGGCACCGCACTTGTGACAACGTACTTGTGGCACCGCACTTGTGACAATGTGCTTGTGGCACCGCATTTGTGGCACCACACTTGTGGCAACACACTTGTGGCATTGCGCTTATGGCAACACACTTGTGGCATCACACTTTTGGCAACACACTTGTGGCATCACACTTGTGGCAACACTCTTGTGGCAACACACTTGTGGCAACACTCTTGTGGCATTGCGCTTATGGCAACACACTTGTGGCATCACACTTTTGGCAACACACTTGTGGTATCACACTTGTGGCAACACTCTTGTGGCAACACACTTGTGAATAACAAGTTGCCCTAAATCAGAAAAGGGAGGTGAGGACTACAATTTGAAAGTGGATTCAGTGTCACGAGAGTGAGGTGGGCCTAGTGTCGGGTGTAGGTGGTGGTGCCACAAGCTAGTAACTCAAATTCAAACAGAACGAGTGGGATCAAGCCAGTGAGACAGAGATTAATAAGGACAGATGAAATAGTGTATAATAAAGCAATAAGTGAGAGGAAAGAAACGAAAAAATCGAAGGGAATATATCAAGTTTTTTCTTGAAACTCGGTGTTTTCCTGTTTCTGAGACAAGTGTGGAAAATAAGGACTTAAAGTGTTCACCTGGTATATGGTGCAAATGGGTAATGTGAATAGAATAGTTGAAAAGAAAAAGCTGAGGGGGAGCCAGGACCAGAAGCAGCGAGAAGCATCGTACAGCCGCAACAGCCGGGATCCAGACGACACCTCTGCCAGGCGTAATGTACAAATCACCTGTGTTGTGGTAGCATGTGGTATGTTGAGTGATCAGGTTCGGCCCTGCATCGCTGGTAGCTCAGGAGGTACAAACCTTGCTCTGGAGTGATTATCATACATACACCACTTAACATATAGTAAGGAAGAAAAACTTAGTAGGGTAGTTTTGGGTGACAAACACTAGTGCGTGCATGCACAGGAGTAGGGCAGGCCAAGTGGGGTTATAGAACTGAAGAGCAAGTTTAAGCACACAAAGACAGTGTGTACATAGTGCACAGTGTGAACGAAGTGATTGCGTACATATGTAGAGTACGTAAGTGAGTAAATATGAAAGGACTCATAAATACACAGACACGCACATCGGAACACACATGCATGTACGCACTAGTCTACACACAGCCTCTGACTGTTAGGGCCTCCTCCACCCCCTCCCCCTCCTCTTCCTCCTTTCCCTCCCTCTTCCTCTTCCTCAGCCTCCTCTCCTTCCTTTTCTTCCTCTCCCTCCTCTACCTCATCCTCTCCCTCCTCTGCTTTCTCCTCCTCTTCCTCCTCCATTTCCTCCCTCCTCCTCTTCAACTCTTCCTGGGAGCCACAAGTCGAAGCTGCAGAAGCCAGGATAAGGACCCTAGAATATGAGGTAAATAGGCTGAAGCGAGTTACAGGGGTATTGACCAGAGGAGACATGGCATGTGAAGCTGGTACACGCCTAGTGAATGAGAAGCCCAACGGAAAGGAACGAGACATAACTTATACTAAGTCCCTATCAGCCCACCAGGCAGGGCTGCAGAATGAAAGGGGATGGCAGTTGGGAGCAGGGATGGTGGTGGGGGAGGGGGGTAAAGGTGGAAAGGGGGAGAGGTCACATACAGAGGCACAACCATGTTAACAAGAGCTACAGGAAAAAATTGAGGGAGAAAATGGCTATGTTCAAACAGGAACCAGAGACACAGAGGAAAAGGCAGTGGGAGGAGGAGAGGGAGAAATCAGTGTTTATTCATGGGCTTCAGGAGAGCAAGGGGAGGATACACAATGAAAGATGGCAGGAAGAAAGACAGGAGATTGAAAACATCATCAAAGTAATAGACAAAGAGGACATGTCTGAGATAGTAAATTTTCAGAGAATAGGGGGGTACTTGAAGGGGAGAAATCGGCTGGTCAGGCTGATTTTCAAGACAGAACAGTGCAAAACGGGATCCTGCAAAAGAAACCATGGCTGAAGGAATTGTCAACATACAAGAGGGTGTTCCTAGATCAAGACAGAACAAAAACAAAACAACAGCAGCTGAGGGAGAGGACACAAAAGCGAAAGGGGCTAGGAAGGGAGACAAGGACAGCATAAGCAGAGGACAACCAGAGCAGGGCCGAGCAACAAGCACAAGCACCCACAGAACCACCCCTAGAATCCCACAACCAAACACACTATCCCAACACAAACCACAATCCACACTTATAGCTCCCACCCCACACTATGTTGTAGAATCCCACAGCACACTGCCAGGTCCCCCACCCTCACAGACCCCCTAAAACACAGTCTTGGAGAGGAAACTGAAAGTATGGTACACCAACACTGATGGAATAACGAATAAGTGGGAGGAGTTGCGCGAAAGAGTCAAAGAGGCATCACCGGATATCATAGCTCTCACAGAAATCAAGCTCACAGGGATGATAACAGATGCCATCTTTCCAATGGGATATCAGATCCTGAGGAAAGACAGAGGGAACAGAGGGGGGGTGGAGGAGTGGCACTGCTCATCAAAAACCGATGAGATTTTGATGAGCTGGAGGAAGGAGACAGAGGAGATGCAAGCGATTACATAATAAGAACGCTTAAGTCAGGAGGTCCCAAGGTGGTAATTCCAGTGATGTATAAACCACCACAGAACAGCAGGAGGCCAAGGCAAAAGTATGGTGAGAGTAATAGATCGATGGTTGACACACTGGCTGCAGTGGCCAGAAGGGCTCATGCGAGCAGGGCAAAGCTGCTGATTATGGGTGGCTTCAACCACAAGGAAATCGATTGGGAGAACGCGGAGCCCCTTTCTGGGGCCCATGGGGCCCAGAAACGTGGAGGCTAAGATGTTGGAGGTGGTACTGGAAAAACCTCATGTTTTAACATGTAAAGGGCACTACCAGAGAGGAGAGGATGAACCAGCAAGACTGGACCTAGTATTCACCTTGAGTAGTGCAGATATTGAGGAATCACATGTGAAAGATCCCTCGGGGCCAGTGATCATGTGGTTCTGAGCTTTGAATTCATAGCAGTGTTACAAGTAGAGAGAGAAGCAGGAAGGGCTGGATTCATGAAGCCAAACTACAAGAAAGGGGACTAAGCAGGCATGAAGAATTTCCAGCATGGAGTTCATTGGGACATAAAACTGGCAGGAAAGTCAGTCAACGAGATGATGGAATATGTGACAACAATATGCAAGGAAGCTGAGGAGAGGTTTGTACCCAAGGGTAACAGAAATAACGAAAAAGCAAGGATGAGCTTTTGGGTTACCAAAAGGTACAGGGAGGCCAAAACCAAGTGTGGTAGAGAATGGAAGAAGTATAGAAGGCAAAGGATCCAGGAGAATAAGGAGAAAAGTCATAGAGCCAGAAATGAATATGCACAGGTAAGAAGGGAGGCCCAAAGACAATACGCGAACGACATAGCAGCGAAAGCCAAATCTGACCCAAAGCTGTTGCACAGCCACATCAGGAGGAAAACAATAGTCAAGGACAAGGTAATCAGGCTGTGGAAGGAAGGAGGGGAGGTCACAAGAAATGACCTCGAAGTATGTGAGCAGCTCAACATGAGATTCAAAGAAGTGTTCACAGAGGAGACAGGAGGGACTCCAGAAAGACAGAGAGGTGGGGTACACTTTCAAGTGTTGGACACAATACATGCAACCGAGGAAGAAGTGAAGAAACTGCTGAGCGAGCTAGATACCTCAAAGGCAATGGGGCCAGATGACATCTCTCCATGGGTCCTAAGAGAGGGAGCAGAGGCACTATGTGTGCCACTAACAACAATCTTCAACACATCTATCGAAACAGTGCGACTACCTGAGGTATGGAAGACAGTAAATGTAGTCGCAGTTTTTAAAAAAGGAGACAGACACGAAACACTAAACTACAGACCAGTGTCACTAATGTGTATAGTATGCAAGGTCATGGAGAAGATTATCAGGAGAAGAGTGGTGGAGCACCTAGAAAGGAAGGAGCTTATTAACGACAGCCAGCACGGTTTCAGGGACCGGAAATCCTGTGTCACAAACCTACTGGAGTTCTATGACAGGGTGACAGCACTAAGACAAGAGAGAGAGGGGTGGGTAGATTGCATTTTCTTGGACTGTAAGAAGGCGTTTGACATAGTTCCACTCAAGAGATTAGTGCAAAAACTGGAGGACCAAGCAGGGATAACAGGGAAAGCACTACAATGGATCAGGGCATACCTGTCAGGAAGACAACAGCGAGTCATGGTACGTGGCGAGGTGTCAGAGTAGGCGCCTGTATATCGAATCCATTCCCTTACACCGACTTCTCAATAGAAATATCCCCACCATCCTAGCTGGGGACTTCAATGCCCACCACCCTGCTCTCTTCAATTGTGGAGCCACCCTGCCCCAAGGTGACCACAAGAGGAAACAACTATACCACGTAATGGCCGCGAAAGACCTCAAATTCCAAGGCCCATTCTTCAAGTCATTTGTGGGCCACCACCCAGGCACCCCAGACGTAGTCCTCACCAACAGAGACTGTGGCTTGTTCCACTGTAGAGTCTCTCCAGGTGGCAATGTCGAATCAGATCACATCCCTGTGGTAATCAAGCTACAGTCCACTCCGTTCCGTACACCCCCCCCCAAACCCAACCTGAAGACACTAGGTTTCGACCCCTTTAGAGCCTTCTTAGGTAATGATCAAACCATCTCTCTCGAAGACCAGCCCTGCAATGCAATAGATGGGGCAATTAACTCCCTTCATGTCAGAATCAAAGAGGCCACACAAGCTTGCTGCACACTAACATCGTCCAAGATATACCAACAATACAAACCAACTAGGGAAATCAAGGACAGAATGAACAGGTACCAATTAGAATGCAGTAGACACTTCCTCACAGGGCAACCCTCCCGGGAAGCCCTACTAAGATCGAGAAGAGAGCTAATCGCCCTAATAACCCAACATAAAAGAGATCTTTGGGATTATCTGGTGCGCCAAGCTAACCAGTACAAACGCCACCCTGACCAATTCTGGAGCACGATCCGCAGACTACTAGGGGCCAAACACACTCCCACTCAACACCTCTCTCACTCCTTCACCGACGAAAATGGTGAGGTAGTGACTACCCTACTTGACGACCCACTGGACCAAGCCAAGCTGATGGGTGAAGTATGGGAGAACATTCTCTCACACAATGACAGCAGAAGATTTAACAACACCCACTACCAGTGGGTCAACCAATGGCGGGACGAGAACCTAGAAGACTTTCATCCTATACCATCAATTGACACAGCTACCCTTGAAGATGAACATCCCCTCACCAGACCAATCACGCTCAGAGAAGTATCCCAAGTCATAGGGCGACTGAGAAACACAGCTCCTGGCCCATCAGGCATAAGAGCTAAACAACTAAAGTACCTCCCCGTAACTGCAAGATGTCTTTGGTGAATATCTACAATGCCATCTTGGCATCTGGTCCCTTTCCAGAGGCTTTCAAGACAGCTAAGGTGATATTCACCGCCAAACCAAACAAGGACAACCGCAATCCCGAGAACTACAGACCCATCTCCCTACTCGAAGTCATGGGCAAAGTCTTTGAAAGAATAATCTCCAACAGACTCAACTATTACATGGAGTTCAACCACCTATTCTCTGAAAGGCAGTTCGGCTTCAGGTCCCGCTGCAGCACTCAGCATGCCATAAACATCATCTATGATGCCGTGGCCAGCCTGAAGCAGCAAGGGAACCTGGCCCTTATCACCACCAGGGACGTACACAAGGCCTTCAACAGCCTTTGGCACGATGGTCTCATTTACAAACTCGTAGACCTCCCTGATCACAACTGGACCTTTCTCAGGCTCATCTACAACTTCTTAACAGGAAGAAAAATCATCCCCACCTTCCACGGAGCAGAATCAACCCCCTTCACACCAACAGCAGGAGTGCCCCAAGGCTCCTGCCTCAGCCCCATCCTCTTCAACATATACGTCAACGACCTCCCCCAACCTGAACATACCGACACCATCATCACCCAATTTGCAGACGATGCCATTCATGTTGTCTCCTCCACCCCTACAGCTGGTGCAAACAAGCATAGGAGAGCAATTAAACTACACCTGTACAAGATGATGATCAGACCTCTGCTGGAATACCCCTGTGTACCCATGTCGCTCACAACCAAAACCAACATGCTAAAACTCCAAAGAGTCCAAAACAAAGCCCTCCGCTTCATCACGAACACCAGACTCAGAGACAGAATCAGATCAGAGGACCTA
Source organism: Cherax quadricarinatus (assembly GCF_038502225.1). Lineage (NCBI taxonomy): Eukaryota > Metazoa > Arthropoda > Malacostraca > Decapoda > Parastacidae > Cherax > Cherax quadricarinatus. The sequence continues at coordinate 27,959,994 of NC_091297.1, forward strand.
CACTTACAACAGAGAACCCCCGCAATCGTTGTCCGATTAGACAAACTTACTAAGAGACAACTATATGACTTGCAGGAACTCTACGTGCCTGACAGAGGGAATCCCCCCAACCAGTAAACACAACCGACTATACCATCACCACCCCTTCCCATAGATCCCAAAGAATGACCCTCCAACAAAGAGTCGACGCTTTATCCACAAGGAGAACTTCCCTCGTCCCAAAATCTTAAGCGACCTCCTCGCAGACGAAGAATGGATACCACCGGAACCATTCTATGTCCAGTAACATGGACTAGCGCTCCCCATCTCCGGGTGACCCACTTCTATCAACCAACACCTCACAACTGACCTCGTTGCCCCTATTACTACAATACAGCAGGACACCACCTCAGTCACTGCCTTGCTGGCCGACTCCAGGTGAGCAACCAACCTCCATCGAATGCCCGGCAACCTTCGCCTGCGCTGCGCCTCCTGACCAACCTCTTGCGAAAAAAAAAAAAAAAGGCAAGCAATTGTATGCAGTATGCATCCTTCCAATTCAATGACGCACTGGTATAACACAATATAGCATTGCGAAATTGATGGGCAGGAGGTATACCCTACTTATAAAACCAACCTCTTTATAAATTACTCAATATGCACACACGCATATTCAAATTACACCAAAGTGGATAGGCCACTACCCTTTTATAACCCCACCTACCCCTCCTCCCTTCCCAACCTTTCCCAAACTTCCATCCTTACCCATCCTTCTTCCCCCCCTCCCCTCTTACCAAAGCTCTGGTCAGAACCTCGAACCTCGAACGAGCGTGCCGCAGGGGTCAGTCCTAGGACCAGTGCTGTTTCTGGTATTTGTGAACGACATGACGGAAGGAATAGACTCCGAAGTGTCCCTGTTTACAGATGATGTGAAGTTGATGAGAAGAATTCAAACGGACGAGGACCAGGCAGAACTACAAAGGGATCTGGACAGACTGCAGGCCTGGTCGGCAACTGGCTCCTGGAGTTCAACCCCACCAAGTGCACAGTCATGAAGATTGGGGAAGGGCAAAAAAGACCACAGACGGAGTGCAGTCTAGGGGCCAGACACTACAAACCTCACTCAAGGAAAAGGATCTTGGGGTGAGTATAACACCGGGTACATTTCCTGAGGCACACATCAAACAAATAACTGCTGCAGCATATGGGCGCTTAGCAAACCTAAGAACAGCATTCCAACAACTTAATAAGGAAACGTTCAGGACCCTGTACACCGTGTACGTTAGGCCCATATTGGAGTATGCGGCACCAGTTTGGAACCCACACCTAGCCAAGCATGTAAGGAAACTAGAGAAAGTGCAAAGGTTTGCAACAAGACTAGTCCCAGAGCTAAGGGGTATGTCCTACGAGGGGAGGTTAATGGAAATCCTACGAGGAGAGGTTAATGGAAATCGACCTGGAAGACAGGAGAGAAAGGGGGCATATGATAATCGACAAGGTGGACAGAGACAGAATGTTCCAGAGATGGGACACAGCAACAAGGGGTCACAGTTGAAAGTTGAAGACTCAGATAATCACAGGGATGTTAGGAGGTATTTCTTCAGTCACAGAGTAGTCAGGAAGTGGAATAGTCTGGGAAGTGATGTAGTGGAGGCAGTATCTATACATAGCTTTAAGAAGAGGTATGATGAATCTCATGGAGCGGGAAGAGTGACCTAGTAGCGGCCAGTGAAGAAGCGGGGCCAGGAGTTGTGAATCGACCCCTGCAACCACAACTAAGTGAGAACACACACACACACACACACACATTATATATATATATATATATAAATATGTATATATAAATATATATATATATATATATATATATATATATATATATATATATATATATATATATATATATATATATATTATATATATATGTATATTAATGTGTGTGTGTGTGTGTTGTGCAGAATATGTAAAATTTGCGATCTTGGCTTAAATAGCAAAGCTCATCTTGCCATATAAGACATGTGAAAATTTGTGTATGTTTATTATTAAATTTATGTAAAAGTATCTAAAATATATATATATTTAGTTGGGTTAGGCTAAAATAAATTGAGCTTGTTATAATAAGGTTAGGTAAGTTTTTTAAGGTGCTTTTGGTGCAAAATTATATATTTTTACATTAACATTAATGGAAAAAATATATCTTTAATTGTATAAAAGAAAATTTTTGAAAGGACTTAATATTAAATGATTTCTTGCTAATTGGCCAGTTTTACCTATTAGGCACGACATATATATATATATATATATATATATATATATATATATATATATATATATATATATATATATCTGTGTGTGTGTGTGTGTGTGTGTGTGTGTGTGTGTGTGTGTGTGTGTGTGTGTGTGTGTGTGTGTGTGTGTGTGTCGTGCCGAATAGGTAAAACTGGTCACTTAGCAAAAACTCATTTAAAATTAAGTCCTTTCTAAAAAAAATTCTTGTACGTTTAAAGATATATTTTTTCATTAATGTTAATGTACAAATTTATAATTTTGCATCAAAAGAATCTTAGAAAACTTACCTAACCTTATTATAACAAGAGCAATTTATTTTAGCCTAACCCAACTAAATATATTTTAGATTTGTTTACAATAATTTAATACTAAACAAACACAGTGAAATATATTTTTTTCGTTAGGTTCAGAATAATTTTAGCGAAATTATTCCATACACAAATTTTCGCTTGTCCTATATGGCAAGATGAGCGTTGCTATTTAAGGCACGATCGCAAGTTCTGCCTATTCGGCACGACATTATATATATATATATATATATATATATATATATATATATATATATATATATATATATATATATATATATATATATATATATATATGTATATATGTATATATATATATATATATATATATATATATATATATATATATATATATATATATATATATATATATATATATATATATATATATATATATATATATATATATATATATATATATATATATATATATATATATATATATATATATATATATATGTATATATATATATTTATATATATATATATATATATATATATATATATATATATATATATATATATATATATATATATATATATATATATATATATATATATATATCCTTTTTCTGAAACACTACAGTCAACAACTATCATTGTTCCCAGGTAGCAGGTAACTCACGCCTGGTGCACGTCTTATGCGTCTCCCCGTTTCAGCGCAATGTGAGACTGGAGGACGCATGACGGGTCTCTCCTGTCATGGTTCGGGAGAGACGACGTCTCTCCCGTTCCCCTTCCATCCACTACTTACTTTCCACTCACACCGTCTTCAGCTCTGCCTTTCCACCACCACTTTCCGCTGCTCCTAGCTCCCATCTTCTCACTCTAAATGCTTCTTTCTTCTTCTTCTTCTTCTTCTTCTTCTTCTTCTTCTTCTTCTTCTTCTTCTTCTTCTTCTTCTTCTTCTTCTTCTTCTTCTTCTTCTTCTTCTTCTCTCTCTCTCTCTCTCTCCCCTGTCATGAACCGTCGTTCTTCACGTTTGCACCTCACCCCTGCCCTGGCATGTCTGGCCTTTCTCTTGACCCGCATTACAACGCAGAGAAAGGCATGTTAACCGGTATAGCCGAAAAGTGGAGTGAAAGTTTTGTGAGTCTTCAGTAAAACTATCAAGGGAGCACAGACTTGCCGGATTTTTCTCATCTTTTTTTCTTTTCCCAGTTGCAAATACTTGACTGACTGAGCTTCTGTGTGAAAAGGTCGTGCTAGCTTGTCTCAGCCTCAGAGAAAAAATGGTCGTGCTAGCTTGTCTCAGTCTCAGAGAAAAAATGGTCGTGCTAGCTTGTCTCAGCCTCAGAGAAAAAATGGTCGTGCTAGCTTGTCTCAGCCTCAGAGAAAAAATGGTCGTGCTAGCTTGTCTCAGCCTCAGAGAGAAAATGGTCGTGCTAGCTTGTCTCAGCCTCAGAGAGAAAAAAGGTCGTGCTAGCTTGTCTCAGCCTCAGTGAAAAAAAATGGTCGTGCTAGCTTGTCTCAATCTCAGAGAAAAAATGGTCGTGCTAGCTTGTCTCAACCTCAGAGAAAAAAAATGGTCGTGCTAGCTTGTCTCAGCCTTAGAGAGAAAAATGGTCGTGCTAGCTTGTCTCAGCCTCAGAGAGAAAAAAGGTCGTGCTAGCTTGTCTCAGCCTCAGAGACAAAAATGGTCGTGCTAGCTTGTCTCAGTCTCAGAGAAAAAAATGGTCGTGCTAGCTTGTCTCAGTCTCAGAGAAAAAATGGTCGTGCTAGCTTGTCTCAACCTCAGAGAAAAAAAATGGTCGTGCTAGCTTGTCTCAGCCTTAGAGAGAAAAATGGTCGTGCTAGCTTGTCTCAGCCTCAGAGAGAAAAAAGGTCGTGCTAGCTTGTCTCAGCCTCAGAGATAAAAAATGGTCGTGCTAGCTTGTCTCAATCTCAGAGAAAAAAATGGTCGTGCTAGCTTGTCTCAGCCTCAGAGAAAAAAAATGGTCGTGCTAGCTTGTCTCAGCCTCAGAGAGAAAAAAGGTCGTGCTAGCTTGTCTCAGTCTCAGAGAGAAAAAAGGTCGTGCTAGCTTGTCTCAGTCTCAGAGAGAAAAAAGGTCGTACTCGCTTGTCTCAGCCTCTGAGACAAAGGCGCGTTTGAAATCACCTGTACGATATGTGATCAAGGAGTCTGCCTCAACATTGCTTCATAAAAAGGTCGTTATTTTCCAAAAGATCATTGATAAATTTTTTCCATTAAGGTTCTTGACGTTGGACAGTGACGTGAAGTAGATTATTATTATTTATTATCAAGTACCAGGTAAGAGAGGAATAGCCAGGTGGCAGTGCATGACAGCGGAGGATATCTGTCATGGGGCCAGGTATACCTGCCAGTTACCTTTTCATAATTTCGGGGATGATCACCCTCGTAGCTTTTTCAGGCTGTCGGTGCTAGCAGCATGCACAGTCCAGAGTATTATGTACCCACAACCATGATATTATGTACTAACAACCATGGTATTATGTACCCACAAGGGTCTTTGATGAAGACACAAATGCAGCATAATGCGATCCTTCATTGACAACGTTTCGCCCACGAGTGTACATACTCGTATATAGAGAGAGCTCAGTCATGCGCCTATCACACACATAGTCTTCCCTAACGACTCTCTTGTTAAACACATCTCCAACATTCTCTCCAACACCAAATTCCAAGTGTCCATCTCTGTCTCTACTACTACTAAGAACATCACCAGTAAGGGACACCACCACCAAGTCCAAACCACGGCAAGGGCATGCACAGTCTCTTTGGTTAGGTAAGATTCGTCAGGAAAGACAGGACAAGTGTTTCCTGACTCGGGTCTTAGTCGTATGATGATATGCAGCTGTAGCTTCTGATCATCTGACTCAGGCTTTCCGCTCACAATCCCTTGCAACGACTGTGAACAAATTTACGTGGGAGAAACATCAAGCGACCTCCACACACGAACCTCTCAACACCAACGTAACAGCAGAATAGACCACTTGAACAATGCCAGTGTTTTACACACATATTCCACCAACTGCTTAATGAATGACAGTGGCGCACGTCTCGCTCTCACAGAACAACACTCTTCAACACGTAGGATCTTGAAATCATCACTAATCATCATATCAAACAACTTCAACCAGAACAACGACTTCTACAACATAGCTTAATTAACCTCTTGCTTAGAAATTAATACATCGGTTTCCCACATGTAGCACTGCAGTAGGCCTACTGAGCCATGCTAGACAGATCCTCAGATCCAGCCCCTTCCCAATACATTGCACATTTGCCTAACGGTTTTAAAATTACCCAGGCTTCAACACGCCTAACCTAATTCTGCACCTGTCTTCACTCTAAATGTTCGCTCATGTACCTCTCTACACCCCCTCTACACTGTTAAGAGACAACACAGTAAATATCAGAGGCCCAAGAATGTTCAACTGCCTCCCAGCATATATAAGGGGAATTACCAATAGACCCTTGGCTGTCTTCAAGAAGGCGCTAGATAGGCACCTAAAGTCACTACCTGACCAGCCGGGCTGTGGTTCACATGTCAGTTTGCTTGTAGCCAGCAGCAGTAGCCTGGTTGATCAGGCCCTGATCCACCGAAAGGCCTGGTCACAGATCGGGCCGCGGGGGCGTTGATCCCCAAAATCCTCTCCGGGTATACTCAAGGGATGTACATGTTCGTCCCTGCACCTCTCTACACTCCCTCTACACTGTATGTGCTTGCCAATTGTAGATAAAGGTACATGCGCAATTCAGGACATTTATTGAGAAAACGTTTCGTTACAAGTGGTTTTTTCAGTCTTGGTACAGATCGTCATTAATAGTAAAAATAAGGTCAAGTGTATTTTCCAGTCTTGTTGGCTCCACTATTTGCTGGTTTAAGGGTTTCACCTTGCAGGTATTCAATAGCCCGTGAGTGTGACAATTATCATGTGAGTTGCCTCTTGGGGTTATCTTTGCTATAACATTATTTGCCATATTCTTCCATGTTAAATGTCTTAAATTGAAATCAAGCAACAAGATATTTGGTGCTGGGGATGGAATATTTTCCAGACAGTAGTCAATTTTCAATAGCTGTTCCATGAATTCTTGGGAAGTTGCATCTGGCATCTTATATACAAACACAATGACTAGGTTTTGGATCTCGACCTTTGTTGCCCAAACTTCAACCACATCATTTGTGGTGTTTAGTAATTCTGAGCAGATGAGCGACTTTGTGACATACAGGCCATCTCCCCATTGTTGACTGTACTTTCTGTTGCATCTACATAATATCTGTTGTTCTGGAGTGGGGGGCACTGACTATACCTCTACTCCAACAAGGCTCCGAGGTGGTGGAGTATTTTTGCTATTTCCTGTCAGTTTTTTCTTCTGTCTGGCACTAAAAAATTTCTATTGAGTGGTTGTAACTACCATAGTTTGTTTCCCAAGTTTTGTGTGATCTGTACCTTCTGATCCTTTTCAAATGATGTGCCTGGCAGTTTCTTTTGTATCATTGTCTTTCGTGGACTGATGAATAACACATTTCAGGAAGAAGAATGACACTCCTTTGGTCATGAGGTCGCAGCTATATTTTGGATGGTCAAAGTTCCACGTCCCTTGTGGTTTTCCAGATATTCCATGCCAACAGATACCCCAGGCATAGAATCTGCACAAATTTGTTTTCTGGTGGCTAGGATTTGTGGGGGCTGAGTTCCCTATTGGTGCAGTATTTTCTAACCCCACACTATCTTCGGCACCTGGACCAGCATCAGTTCCACCACCAGTTATATCTAGTCCTATATCAACACCATCCCCTGAAACATCATCCACAATTTTTGACACTGCGTGCTGGAGCGCTATTTTGTATTCCCAGGTCTTGTGTGTTTAGGTCTGTACCTGTTTCTTTAGAAATACTAGGACTGCTGTCTCCGGCTGCCGCACTGACTCGCATTTCTAGATTTTTTTTTTACACGAATCAATTTTTTACAGGCTAAGAGCTGTTACCCCTGATCCACCAGGAGGCCTGGTCACAGACCGGACCGCTGGAGCGTTGATCCCCTCAACCCTCCCCAGATTTATCCCAGGTATCTTACCTCAGCTTATTTCAAAGCCCAGCGATGTCTAAGATGCACTAACTTGCATCATTCAGTTTGTCGTGCTTGCTGATCTCTTTGTGTTGTTGTACCTAATTCTTCACTTTTCCAGTCCCTGGCTAACACCCAGCATTCTCAAATCCATAAATACAAAACACCAATATGAAAAACAGTACAGAATGGGTCACATAACCAGAGACCAAACAAAACGTTACTCGTCAATCCTAACCAGCCTGATAAGAAGGGCAAAAAAATTGTATTATGAGAACAGATTATCCAACTTACGAGGTGATATAAAAAAGACCTGGAAAACCCTATCAGAAATTCTGGGAACAAAAAAGATATCACGAAATAGCGAAATAAAATTAGCAAAAACAGATGAACCCCAACTCCCACCAACAGAAACAGCAAACAGACTCAATGATTTCTTCTCCACTATAGGACAAAACCTTGCCAATAAAATCCCAAGCTCAGATACCCCACCAAATGACTACCTCACCGGCAACTACCCGAACACACTGTTCCTAGCTCCGACTAACCCATACGAAGTCTCCCTTATTATCAACGCACTAAAAAACAAGGCAGGAGATTTAAATACCTTACCACCCCTTATATACAAAAAAGTGTCACAAGTGCTATCACCAATCATTGCAACACTCTTTAACAAATCCATTGAATCCTCCACCTTCCCTACAGTACTCAAAATAGCAAGGGTCACCCCGATCCACAAAGGAGGAGACCAAACAGAGTTGAATAACTATAGGCCAATATCCAACTTACACCCTCTCTCAAAAATCTTTGAAAAATTAATTCATAAACGAATCTACTCCTACCTTATCTCCCAAAACATACTCAACCCCTGCCAATTTGGATTCAGGCCTAATAAAAATACTAATGATGCTATTATACACATGCTAGAACATATATACACTGCAATAGAGAAAAAAGAAGTCCCACTGGGGATCTTCATTGACTTACGTAAAGCTTTTGATACAGTTGACCATGACTTGCTCCACGTAAAATTGTCACACTATGGTATAAGAGGGCACTCCCTCAACTACCTCAAGTCTTACCTCAGCAACAGAAGCCAATATGTGTACGCAAATGGGGCAAACTCTTCTGCACAACCAATTACAGTTGGTGTCCCACAGGGAAGTGTCCTTGGCCCTCTTCTCTTTCTCCTATACATAAATGACCTTCCAAATGCTTCGCAATTACTCAAACCCACACTATTTGCAGATGACACTACATACGTCTTCTCTCACCCGAGCCCAGTCACGCTAGCCAATACTGTAAATACCGAATTACAGAAAATATCTACCTGGATGAGGACTAACAAACTTACACTAAACATTGACAAAACCTACTTCATTCAGTTTGGTAACAGAGCTACAGATGTCCCTCTTAACATAATGATAAATGGATCACCTATCACAAAACTAACAGAGGGAAAATTCTTAGGAATCCACCTTGATAATAGACTCAAATTTCATACACATATACATCAAATTTCTAAGAAAATTTCCAAGACTGTAGGCATACTATCAAAGATACGGTACTATGTTCCACAGTCAGCCCTCCTGGCCCTATATCACTCTCTTATTTACCCCTATCTCACCTATGGAATTTGTGCATGGGGCTCAACAACAATTAACCATCTCAGACCACTAATTACCCAACAAAAGGCTGCAGTTAGAATGATAACAAATTCTCACTACAGGCAGCACACTCCACCAATATTCAATACACTAAACCTACTCACCATACAAAACATCCATACTTATTACTGCACCTATTACATACATAGAACATTTAACTCTGATATTAACCCTCCCCTCAAACATCTCCTTGCCAACCTCAACAGAACACATGACCATAACACAAGGCACAGATCACTCTTTGATGTTCCTCGTGTCCATCTCACACTATGCAAAAACTCAATGCACATAAAAGGCCCTAAAATCTGGAATTCATTACCTGTAAATATAAAAGAAACACAACCTGTTTATAAATTCAAGTCTCTTCTCAAAGATTACTTACTCACCCAAAACCAAATAAATACTGAATAACTGAACATTATAAATTTTATATCTTAAATGTTTCTCACAATTATATCACATAAATGTTAAACCTAAAACCCAATCTAACTTTATTATTTTTTAAATACACTACCTAACAGAATCACTACCTAACTGAATGCAACCATATGACCTGTCTTTGTAATACTCACTTGTGCTTTATAGTTATCTGTTTACATTAATGTTTTATCACTGATTTCATCATTGCTTAGTAGCAGCGCTGTATAGTCCTTGTGGCTTAGCGCTTCTTCTTGATTATAATAATAATAATAATCATTGCTTAGTTAGTCTTAAGTTAATTTTAAGCCAGCCCGTAATGCTATGCATAGTATAAGTGGCTTTGGCATACTGCTCTTATCTGTATTTTTTTTTTTGTACCTCTGTATGTGTGCACAAATTGGAAATAAATAAATAAATAAATAAATAAAGGATATTTTTTATTAGCTTTTCTATGGTTCACTGTCTTGTAACTTTCATGCAGACCCAAACACACTTTCCTACGTTTAATATCAGTGCTGGTAAAGGTAGAACTATTGGTGCATGTAGCATGACACCTCTTCTGGCAAAGGAAGCATTGTACCTTACAAATATATCACTTGAAAGCATTGTTACAATGTAAACAGGTTTTCATCATGGTTGGTAGAATAGGCTTGGAGGCGAGTCTTAAGTTTATTGGGTAAATTGTTCATGCCAACGCCGTAGGCCTGCGAGGGAGTGAAAGGTACCTAAGTCCGGCTTGTCCAGTCACTGTCCTAAGAGTGAGGATGTAACTGGGTCTACTATACTGAGATGTAGAATGGACTAGTCCCGCCAGATGGCAGCACAAGTGCTAGGGGCCAGGCGCAAAATACGAAGATCTGAATACTGGGTTTATATTTTGTTGGTCGTGGTTTTTTGATGGTTATGGCTTGGGATGATCGTTGCTTGGAATATTCGTGACCTGGGATGGTCGTTGCTTGAAATATTCGTGACTTGGGATGGTCGTGGCTTGGAATAGTCGTGACTTGGGATGGTCTTGGTTTGGAATAGTCGTGACTTGGGATGGTGGTGGCTTGGGATGGTCGTGATTTGGGATGGTGGTGGCTTGGAATACTCATGACTTGGGATGGTCGTGTCGTGGAATATTCGCGGCTTGGGATGGTCATGGCTTGGGATGGTCGTGACGTGGGAGGGTGGTGGCTTGGAAAAGCCGTGACTTGGGATGGTCGTGGCTTGGAATAAGAACATAAGAACATAAGAAAGGAGGAACACTGCAGCAGGCCTGTTGGCCCATACTAGGCAGGTCCTTTACAATTCATCCCACTAACAAACATTTGACCAACCCAATTTTCAATGCCACCCAAGAAACAAGCTCCGATGTGCAAGTCCCACTCAAATCCAACCCCTCCCACTCATGTACTTATCCAACCTAAATTTGAAACTCCCCAAAGTCCTAGCCTCAATAACCCAACTAGGTAGACTGTTCCACTCATCAACTACCCTATTTCCAAACCAATACTTTCCTATGTCCTTTCTAAATCTAAACTTATCTAATTTAAATCCATTACTGCGGGTTCTCTCTTGGAGAGATATCCTCAAGACCTTGTTAATATCCCCTTTATTAATACCTATCTTCCACTTATACACTTCGATCAGGTCTCCCCTCATTCTTCGTCTAACAAGTGAATGTAACTTAAGAGTCTTCAATCTTTCTTCATAAGGAAGATTTCTAATGCTATGTATTAATTTAGTCATCCTACGCTGAATGTTTTCTAACGAATTTATGTCCATAGTCGTGACTTGGGATGGTGGTGGCTTGGGATGGTCGTGATTTGGAATGGTGGTGGCTTGGAATAGTCGTGACTTGGGATGGCCGTGTCTTGGAATATTTGTGACTTGGGATGGTCGTGGCTTGGGATGGTCGTGACTTGGGAGGGTGGTGGCTTGGAAAAGCCGTGACTTGGGATGGTCGTGGCTTGGAATAGTCGTGACTTGGGATAGTCGTGGCTTGGGATGGTCGTGATTTGGGATGGTGGTGGCGGCTTGGAATAGTCGTGACTTGGGATGGTCGTGATTTGGGATGATGGTGGCTTACAATAGTCGTGACTTGGAATGGTCGTATCTTGGAATATTCGTGACTTGGGATGGTCATGGCTTGAGATGGTCGTGACTCGGGATGGTGGTGGCTTGGAGAAACGCTGACGTAGAGTAACTTTCATATCTTCAAAAAACTTCACTTTCTTGTATAGGATGAAGCGAAGGCTTGGGAAGGAAGGAGGCAGGTGGGAAGGTCGTAAGTGTGTGGAGGGGGTGATCATGGGTCGTGTTGAGAGGGGACGGGGGCGGAAGAAAGAGGATCAAAGGTCTTGTTTGGGGGAAGCGGAGAGGAGTGAGACAGAGATCCTTCCTGACGTCACCCGAGTTTAGAAATATCATGGCACAATACAGTGTTGGAGGGTTATAGTGATCCAGACAGTGATCCTATGGTAGCCCACCACTGATACTATGATAACCCACCAGAGATCCTATGATATCTGACCATTGATTCCATGATATTTGACCAGTGACACCATGATGCCTGAAAATACCATGATACCTGACCATTGCTACCATGATGTCGTGGGGGGGGGGGGTTCGTCAGGAGAAAATTGGAATAAGAAATACACACGTTGGATGTCTTGGAGGCGTATAATTAACAGAGTCTTGAGAGAAGAGCCCAACATGGGTGTCCAGTATGCTGTGCCTAGCGGGAACTGAGAGTGGGGCTTCTAGCCTACGGCAAACGTGAGGAATCTTGTGACATCACGGCTAGAAGGGACCCTTACTATAAAGTAGCTGGGCTGGTGTATCTAAGTGTACTACATAAGTAGCACTGTTGACAATGATACCTGACCGGTGATACCATGATGCCTGACCGGTGATACCATGATACCTGACCGGTGATACCATGATACCTGACCAGTTATACCATGATACCTGGCCATTGATACCATGATAACTGACCAGTGATACCCTGATACCTGACCAGTGATACCCTGATACCTGACCAGTGATACCATGATACCTGACCAGTAATACCATGATACCTGACCGGTAATACCATGATACCTGCCCGGTGATATCATGTGTGGAAAATAATTTCCCAAAATTAAAAGTGTATTTTAGAGAATGGAGCCAACAGGGAAGCTCTGCGCCTGCGCTGACGAACGGGGAAGAGACGCCATTGTTTTTTGAATGTGTTACAAGCACATTAATGTAAGGTATATAATTTTCTTCGCTCTAGGGGTTATATTGGGCTTAAAACCTCTCAAATAGGAGCCGAAATTGTTGGATGTGCATTCCTGCATAATTTGAGCATTAAGCCGATGGACAGGACAGCTCCAGGAACCTCAGATAAGCTATCTAAATTATGTTTGTAATTCTGGACAGTATTATCATCATAAATTTGGGTAGAGAGGGGTTCTGTACATGACACACAGTAATCTCCAGACAAATTGGTGAGTGTTATGATTATAAATTCTCCTTCTAATACATAAATGTGTATATGTAATCATTTATTAATTTTAATATACAGTCCACAAATTTATATTAAATTTTACCAGAATTCCTGGTGATGTACATTTCATTTGCAATTAATATAGGTTTAGAGCAACTTGTGGAGAGATAGATGGTAGGTATCGAAGGGGGACATATTTTGCGACCTAGGTGTCCTAAAAATTCCTACTTGTCTCTCTAACTTTGATAAATAATAATTATCTTTGTTACCATTTACTGGTATGTATCTAATGAGATACATCCAGGTAAATTTAATTTTCCAAACCATGATACCTGACCAGTGATACCATGATACCTGAGCAGTGATACCATGATACCTGACCGGTGATACCATGATACCTGACAGGTGATACCATGATACCTGACCAGTGATACCCTGATACCTGACCAGTGATACCAAAATACCTGACTGGTAACACCATGATACCTGACCGGTGATACCATGATACTTGACCAGTGATACCCTGATAAATGACCAGTGATACCATAATACCTGACTGGTAACACCATGATACCTGACCAGTGATACCATGATACCTGACCAGTGATACCCTGATACCTGACTAGTGATACCCTGATACTTGACCAGTGATACCCTGATACCTGACCAGTGATACCATGATACCTGACCAGTGATGATACCATGATATCTGACCAATGACACCATGATACCTGACCAGTGATAATATGATACCTGACCATTGATACCATGATACCTAACCAGTGATACCATGATACCTTACCAGTGTTACCATGATACCGGACCAGTGATGCTATGATACCTGACCAGTGATACCGTGATACTTGACCAATGATACCATGATACCTGACCAGTGATACACTGATACCTGACCAGTGATACCGTAGCTGACCGGTGATACTCTGATACCTGACCATTGATACCCTGATACCTGACCAGTGATACCATGATACCTGACTGGTGATACCATGATACTTGACCGGTGATATCATGATAGCTGTCCGGTGATACCCTGATACCTGACCAATGATACCCTGATAATGACCAGTGATACCATGGTACCTGATTATTGATACCATAATACCTAACCATTGATACCATGATACCTAACCAGTGATACCATGATACCTTACCAGTGTTACCATGATACCGGACCAGTGATGCCATGATACCTGACCAGTGATACCGTGATACTTGACCAATGATACCATGATACCTGACCAGTGATACACTGATACCTAACCAGTGATACCGTAGATGACCGGTGATACTCTGATACCTGACCATTGATATCCTGATACCTGACCAATGATACCATGATACCTGACTATTGATACCATAATACCTAACCATTGATGCCATGATACCTGACCAGTGATGCAGGTCTTGACTGCCACGGTCCGTCACGGTTGGCTGCCGCGGTAACCTGTTGCTGCTGCTGCTGTTATTACTGCTGATGTTACTGTTGTTGTTGCTGCTTCTACTGCTGTTGTTACTGCTGATGGTACTGTTGTTGATGTTGCTGCTGCTGTTGTTGCTACTGTTGAGGTTGTTGCTGCTTTGATTATACTGCTGTTGCTGTTGTTGCTGCTGCTGTTGTTGCTGCTGCTGCTGCTGTATTTGCTGCTGCTGTTATTACTGCTGATGGTACTGCTATTGTTGCTGCTGCTGCTGCTGCTGTTGTTACTGCTGATGATACTGTTGTTGTTGCTGCTATTGTTGATGTTGTTGCTGTTGTTGCTGTTGTTGTTGTTGCAGCTGTTGCTGCTGCTGTTGTTGCTGCAGCAATAGCAGCAGCAAAAAGGATTATAAAACAGGCCTATCTGATGTTATCCTGACGCCAAATGACTTCGAACAGGCGATAAATGACATGCCCATGCACTCTGCCCCAGGGCCGGACTCGTGGAACTTCGTGTTCATTAAAAACTGCAAGAAGCCCCTATCACGTGCTTTTAACATCCTATGGAGAGGGAACATGGACACTGGGGTCGTCCCACAGTTACTAAAAACAACAGACATAGCCCCACTCCACAAAGGGGGCAGTAAAGCAACAGCAAACAACTACAGACCAATAGCACTAACATCCCATATCATAAAAATCTTTGAAAGGGTCCTAAGAAGCAAGATCACCACCCATCTAGAAACCCATCAGTTACACAACCCAGGGCAACATGGGTTTAGAACAGGTCACTCCTGTCTGTCTCAACTATTGGATCACTACAAGGTCCTAGATGCACTAGAAGACAAAAAGAATGCAGATGTAATATATACAGACTTTGCAAAAGTCTTCGACAGGTGTGACCGTGGTATAATAGCGCACAAAATGCGTGCTAAAGGAATAACAGGAAAAGTTGGTAGATGGATCTATAATTTCCTCACAAACAGAGCACAAAGAGTAGTAGTCAACAGAGTAAAGTCTGAGGCGGCTACGGTGAAAAGCTCTGTTCCACAAGGCACAGTACTCGGTCCCATCTTGTTTCTCATCCTCATATCTGACATAGACAAGGATGTCAGCCACAGCACCGTGTCTTCCTTTGCAGATGACACCCGAATCTGCATGACAGTGTCTTCCATTGCAGACACTGCAAGGTTTCAGGCGGACATCAACCAAATCTTTCAATGGGCTGCAGAAAACAATATGACGTTCAACGATGAGAAATTTCAATTACTCCGATATGGTAAACACGAGGAAATTAAAGCTTCATCAGAGTACAAAACAAATTCCAGCCACACAATAGAGCGAAAAACTAACGTCAAAGACCTGGGAGTGATCATGTCGGAGGATCTCACCTTCAAGGACCATAACATTGTATCAATCGCATCTGCTACAAAAATGACAGGATGGATAATGAGAACCTTCAAAACTAGGGATGCCAAGCCCATGATGACACTCTTCAGGTCGCTTGTTCTATCTAGGCTGGAATATTGCTGCACACTAACAGCACTTTTCAAGGCAGGTGAAATTGCTGACCTAGAAAATGTATAGAGAACCTTCATGGCGCGCATAACGGAGATAAAACACCTCAGTTACTGGGAGCGCTTGAAGTTCCTGAACCTGTACTCCCTGGAACGCAGGCGGGAGAGATACATGATTATATACACCTGGAAAATCCTAGAGGGATTAGTACCGAACTTGCTCACGAGAATCACTCACAACGAAAGCGAGAAACTCGGCAGACGATGCAACATCCCCCCAATGAAAAGCAGGGGTATCGCTAGCGCGTTAAGAGACAACACAATAAGTGTCAGGGGCCCAAGATTGTTCAACTGCCTCCCAGCAAACATAAGGGAGATTACCAATAGACCCCTGGCTGTCTTCAAGCAGGCACTGGACAAGCACCTAAAGTCGGTACCTGACCAGCCGGGCTGTGGCTCGTACGTTGGATTGCGTGCAGCCAGCAGTAACAGCCTGGTTAATCAGGCCCTGATCCACCATGAGGCCTGGTCACAGACCGGGCCGCGGGGGCGTTGACCCCCGGAACTCTCTCCATGTAAACTCCAGGTGGTGGGAGGAGGAGGAAGTGCACTGGTTAGGTTACATGGTGTGGCAGCGCTTCGCGGGGGGCGGTGACTCCGGGAAAACTAATGTTGTAGTTTTAGTCAGACTAACTTGGTGGTGAAAGATGTCAGTTGTTTACCAGCAGTGTCTGATCCAGTGGTCCAGGCAGCAGTGTCTGATCCAGTGGTCCAGGCAGCTGTGTCTGATCCAGTGGTCCAGGCAGCAATGTCTTCCCCAGTGGTCCAGGCAGCAGTATCTTCCCCAGTGGTCCAGGCAGCAATGTCTTCCCCAGTGGTCCAGGCAGCAGTGTCTACCCCAGTGGTCCAGGCAGCAATGTCTTCCCCAGTGGTCCAGGCAGCAATGTCTTCCCCAGTGGCCCAGGCAGCAATGTCTTCCCCAGTGGTCCAGGCAGCAATGTCTTCCCCAGTGGTCCAGGTAGCAGTGTCTTCCTCAGTGGTCCAGGCAGCAATGTCTTCCCCAGTGGTCCAGGCAGCAATGTCTTCCCCAGTGGTCCAGGCAACAGTATCTACACCAGTGGTCCAGGCAGCAGTGTCTACACCAGTGGTCCAGCCAGCAGTGTCTACACTAGTGGTCCAGGCAGCCTCAGATACACTTACTCTCTGACCGAGGAAGTGTGTGTCTGTCATGGTGTCTGCAGTTAACCATAGACTGATAACAACGGGACGTCAGTGCCCACGAAGTACGAACTTGGCGTGACTCAACCCATTACGTACCTCTGTAATCTGTAAATACCTTTGTAACTTGTCATGATTGTGACCAGACTTACCTGGAGTTCATTACCTTTGTAAATTGTGAGTTCATTACCTTTGTAAATTGTGAGCTCATTACCTTTGTAAATTGTGAGTTCATTACCTCTGTAACTTGCTCAGCTATCAAAACTTTGGAGTCCAGTCCCTGGACCAATTATGTACCTCTGTAATCTTTTGACTACCGCCCACAGGATGGGTATGGGGTGCATAATAAACATATTAAACTAAACTAAACTCAACTCCCAGGAGTAGTGCTCTTCTCTCCTCACAGACACCCGTGAGGGTTGGCTGTGTGCACCATGTCGACAGAGCACGTTATCAACCAAAACACACCTCAGAGTGACTCCCGGCTACACCACAGTACATCACTGGGCAAATCTAGTAACAAGTGGTTCATGCTGTCTTAGGAAATACGTAATCATTCGAAGACAGCGTAGGTCAGGGTTACCTGGATCTGGAGGTTATTCCGGGGATCAACGCCCCCGCGGCCCGGTCCATGACCAGGCCTCCCGATGGATCAGGGCCTGATCAACTAGGCTGTTACTGCTGGCCGCACGCAGTCCAACGTACAAGCCACAGCCCGGCTGATCCGGCACCGACTTTAGGTATCTGTCCAGCTCTCTCTTGAAGGCAGCCAGGGGTTTATTGGCAATTCCCCTAATGCTTGATGGGAGGCTGTTGAACAGTCTTGGGCCCCGGACACTTATGGTGTTTTACCTTAGTGTACCAATGGCGCCCCTACTTTTTATTGGGGGCATTTTGCATCGCCTGCCCAGTCTTTTACTTTTGTAGGGAGTGATTTCTGTGTACAGTTTTGGGACCATTCCTTCCAGGATTTTCCAAGTGTAGATTATGATATATCTCTCCCTCCTGCGTTCCAACGAGTACAAGTCAAGTGCTTCCAAGCGTTCCCAGTAGTTAAGGTGCTTGACAGAACTTATACGTGCAGTAAAGGATCTCTGTACACTCTCTAGATCTGCAATTTCACCTGTTTTGAATGGAGATGTTAATGTACAGCAGTATTCCAGCCTAAAGAGAACAAGTGATTTGAAAAGGATCATCATTGGCTTGGCATCTCTCGTTTTGAACGTTCTCATTATCCATCCTATCATTTTCTTTGCACGTGCGATCGTGGCACTGTTGTGATCCTTGAAAGTGAGATCCTCAGACATTA
This sequence comes from Cherax quadricarinatus, assembly GCF_038502225.1. Taxonomy (NCBI): domain Eukaryota; kingdom Metazoa; phylum Arthropoda; class Malacostraca; order Decapoda; family Parastacidae; genus Cherax; species Cherax quadricarinatus. Next base: position 27,978,648 of record NC_091297.1, read on the forward strand.
CTACTCCCAGGTCCCTTACATTATTTTTCCGCTCTATTGTATGGCCAGAGTTTGTAGTATACTCTGTTCTAGTTATTATCTCCTCCAGTTTTCCATAACGGAGTAGTTGGAATTTGTCCTCATTGAACATCATATTGTTTACCGTTGCCCACTGGAAAACTTTGTTTATATCTTCTTGGAGGTTAACCGCGTCCTCAGCAGATGACAGCCTCATGCAGATCCTAGTATCTGCATGAGGCTGTGTACTAACTGGCACAACACGCGACGACATGTAGTGGCCGACACACTAATACGTAACAAGCATTATCACTCAGGATTTGTTTTCTATTCAGTAAAAATACGCAGAATAACTTCTACCCATCGCTTAAATACTTCCGGCAAGACTGAATTTGTTTTTCACTTATTAGCATTTTTGGTGAAGAATCTGACGATGAGGAATACCAGAGATGCGACTTGCAAGAGTCAACTAACAAATAATTATATACTGCTAGATGAGAGGATGTGGAGAGGGAAGAAGTAGTTGAAGGAATTAGGACATGAGTACTTACTGCTAGATGAGAGGGCGAGGGGAAGGAAGGAGGAGTTGAAAGAAGTAAGACATCAGTACTTACTGATATAATCCTAACACCACAATAAATGACATGCCCATGCACTCTGCCCCAGGGCCAGACTCGTGGAACTCCGTGTTCATCAAGAACTCCAAGAAACCCCTTTTACGTGTTTTAAATATTCCTACCAGTCACTAAAAACGACAGACATAGCCCCACTCCACAAAGATGGCAGTAAAGCAATTGCAAAGAATTATAGGCCGATAGTACTAACGTCCAACATCATAATAATCTTTGAAAGAGTTCTAAGAAGCAAGATCGCTAACCACTTGGATAGCTAACAGTTTTACAACCCAGGACAGCATAGGTTTAGAGCAGGTCGCTCCTTCCTCTCACATCTACTGGACCACTATGACATGGTCTTGGATAGTTGCTCCTGCCTATCACAACTACTGAACCACTCTGACATGGTCTTAGATGCTCTGGAGGACAAACAAAATGCAGATATAGCATACACAAACTTTGCCTTCGACAAGCGCGCCCATGGTGTAACAGCGCACAAAATGCGTGATAAAGGAATAACCAGAAAAGTGGGTAGTTGGATCTATAACTTCCTAACAAATAGAACACAAAGTATAATATTAAACAGAGTAAAGTCAGAGGCGGCTACAGTGAAAAACTTCCTTCCACAAGGCACAGTACTCTCTCCCATCCTTTTCCTCATCCTCATATCTGACATACACAGAGATGTAAGCCACAGCATCGTGTCCTCCTCTGATGGTGATACCAGAATTTGCATGAGTGTCGTCCAGTGAGGACACTGCAAATCTCGAAGTGGACATCAACTAAGTCTTAAATGGGCCCTCAGAAAGCAATGTGAAGTTCAGTGAAGACAAATATCAATACTCCGCTATGGAAAAACTCAAGACAATAAAAACTGGATCGGAGTGTAAAACAAATTCCAACCACACAATAGCGAAAACCAATGTGAAGGACCTAGGGCTGTTAATGCAAGAGACTTTCACCTTCAAAGATCACAACAATGTTTCTGCGACATCTGCTAAGAAAATGATAGGACTGATAATGAGAATCTTCCAAACTAGGGATTCAAAGCCAATGATGATTCTCTTCAAATCGCTTGTTTTCTCTAGGCTGGAATATTGCTGTACACTAGCCGCCCTTTTCAAGGCAGGCGAAATTCCAAACCTGGAGAATATACAAAGAACTTTCACTGCACGTAGTAGTACAATACCGCACCTAAATTACTGGGAACGGCTAGAGTCCCTTGACCTGTACTCCTTTGAAGCAGGCTAGAAAAAGAGATTGTAAAAATACACTTGGAAAAATCTTAGAGGGCTAAGTCCTAAATCTGCACACGAAGATCACTCCCTACAAAAACAAGAGACTCGGCTGGCGGTGCAGCATCCCACCAGTGAAAAGCAGAGGCACCTTGAGTACGCTAAGAGACAATACAATAAGTGTCAGGGGCCCAAGACTGTTCATCTGGTCAGTACCTAACCAACTGCCCCCATACCTTGTGCATCGCCCCCTACCTGGTTCTTCCTCCCTACCTTGTGCATCCCCCCTACCTGGTGCATCCCCCTACTTGGTGCATCCCCCCTGTGAGAGAGGTAATATATCTACCGTGTGAGACAGGTAATATATCTACCGTGTGAGAGACAGGTAATATATCTACCGTGTGAGAGACAGGTAATATATCTACCGTGTGAGAGACAGGTAATATATCTACCGTGTGAGAGAGGTAATCACGTGTTATTTTATTTGCAGGTCCGTGACCTTGTTGAACGATGTTCGTGTCCGTCGCAGTTCCCCATGGTGAAGGTGTCTGAGGGCAAGTACCGCATCGGTGACACCCGTGTACTCATCTTCGTCAGGGTGAGTACTAATACTGGTCCTGGTACTGGTACCAGTACCTGTAGTTCAGTCTAGTCTATGCTGCCTCCTGCCTTCTCACCTGTAACTTCCTTCATGTTATCTCCTGTTGCAGTAACTACCACTGCCATGATGATAGGTACACTTGGTGTCAGGTGTACCTGCCAAATGTGGGTACATTTGACACCAAGTGTACCTGTCAGCTGTGGGTACACTCAATGTCAAGTGTATCCACAGTTGACAAGTAGAGATTTTTCCCTCTTATGGATACAAATGGTAGAAAAGACCAACATAATAGAAAACAGAGGTAGTTACACCACACAGTGAGTCGGGTTACGAAGTTCAAAATATTGTAATACATTTGTGTTTCTCCAGTTTCCTCTTATACAGCGTACATAAAGTACACCTGTGTTATAATAATAATAATAATAATAATAATAATAATAATAATAATAATAATAATAATAATAATATCTTTATTTCTATAAGTACGTATACTACTATATAGAAAGTCGCTTGTTATGCAGAGCATTTCGGGCAAATGTGGTCAGTTTTGTCCCAGGATGCGACCCACACCAGTCCACTAACACCCAGGTACCAATTTTTACTGATGGGTGAACATGGACAACCGGTGTAAAGAAACACGCCCAGTGTTTCAACCCTCGCCGGGAATCGAACCGGGACACTCACCGTGTGAAGCGAGAGCTTTTATTTTAACAGAGTTCCTGGGGAACTGCTAAACCCGTATGGGTGAAAACAGCACTTGAAGAACGGGGTTGTTCCAGTTCTCTTAATCAAGGGCTCTTTCACCAGTATCAAGGTTCCTGCCATCAAGGTTCAAGACCCCAATTGTAGTAGCTCAGTCTACACTACGAACTGAATTGTTTGTCATCTTAATGGCACTAAAGTTAACTAATGACAGTAATTATTACTGCTTCTGTGTCATCACTGAAGGTTCTTGACTCACATAATGACTCTAACAACATGCTCATTGAAGAAGCCAGATACAGATACTCAAAATATCCGAGTAAAGGGAATTAATGTACAATTGTTATGGATTCCATCACACAGTGGATTACTCTTTCATGGTCATGGTAAAGTTGATACGTTAGCCAAGAAAAATACACTGGAGGAAAATGTAGAATATAACTTTGGTATGTCTAGATCTAGCATTAGGAATAATGTTAGGAGAGAAGTAAATAATGAAACTGAATGTTATAGAACTGCAGTTACAAGTCTGAGTAGATCTATAACCCACTATGATAACATGAACGTAGATAAGTACGGTTATTGATTATTATTATTATTATTATAATCATAACTAAGTGCTAAGCTCACAAGGGTCATACAGTGTACGTTTATGGAGCAACTTACAATGTGAACAGACCTGACTGATGTTGTGGTAGCCAGGCTTAGGCTTGGTTACAAGTACTTCTGGTACTTTTGCAGACACACAGATGATTAAACTAAATACAAAGTATGTCAAGATATGTTAAGATATCTTATTAATGAAAAATATGATAACAGATATATTAAGCAAATTTCCTAAATTTGCTTAATATATTTCCTAAATTTGCTTGTATTAGATAAATGAACTATAGATATAAATCCAGATGTGCTCATGTAAACCCTTTTGAGGTCTAGTTCCTGGGTCTTTGTGTATCCACATACTCTTGCACTACCCTCCCCAGGATGGATATGTGGAAAAAGACACTTATATATAATTCAAGACATTTATTAGAGGAAACGTTTCACCACTAGTGGCTTCTTCAGTCCCAATACAGAGATAACTAAGAACGAGTATATATAATAACAGGAGTCAGGTGGAAAGCAGCGAGAGCAGTAGTAGTAGTACAACTGCGGTGAGATGGGTATGGTTTGAGAAGGACGTGTCAACATCATGTTATAGTGGTTTCCAGATGGGGAGTATTCTGTGGATCAATAATTTGAATATAGTGTAACTTTCGGATTTTTGGTGGATAGTGTTACTGACAGCAATCAGGGCAGTCTCAGTCTCTATATACTTCCACCGTCGCAAATCCTCCTCTTTAACGATAAATCTAGCCTCACTGAACTTAATGAGATGTCCAACATCGTTTCTGTGTTGGACACAGGCGTATTTATGGTCACGGTTGCAGGCACTCTTGTGCTCTCAGATCTTAATATCAAGAGATCTCGCTGTTTCCCCCACATATGTTTTGTCACACACCCCACATGGTATTGTGTACACTCCTGCACTGGTGCCAGAGTCGTTCTTGGGTTTCTGTACTAGGTTTTTAATAGTAGTAGAAGAGCTGTTGGATATTTTAAAAAGTTTTCTGTCAAGTATTTTAGAGACGTAAGTTGCAACATCGATGACCAGTAGAACGATGTAACGGGAGGATTTCCTTCAACTGTTAAAAATGTGTGTCGCAAGTTTCCTGCAATCACGTATGAAGTGTAAGGGGAAGTGTAGCAAAATGAATGAATGTGTGATGTATATACATTCTTCCTTGAGGAACTCTGGACTGGAAATTCTATAAGCTTTCAAAAAGAAGCCTATAACTACCTCTCTTTTAGTTCTGGTGTCATAGTGAGAAGAAATGAAGATCGGTCTTTTAGGTTGATTTTCGGTAGACTTTAAAAGATAGTCTATTTGCACCTATGAGTAGGAGTACGTCGAGAAATGGATGCAATACGTAGATATTTTTGTTATTGTATCCAAAAGTCTGAAAGTTTGTGACATCCTCAACGCAATCAACACTGTAACCTACAGTTAATTTTACACTAGAGGAGGAGAGAAAGACAACCAATTTTCGTTTTTCGATGTATTCCTTCTCATAGGTGCAAATAGATTATCATTTAAAGTCTACCGAAAACTAACCTACAGAATTTCCAGTCCACAGTTCCTCGAGGAAGAATGTATATACTAAATACATCACATATTCATTCAGTTTACTACACTTCCCCTACGGTTCATATGTGATTGCAGAAAACGTGCGACACACATTCTTAACCTGACTATTGTTATTATAATCAACACCAAGCGCTAAACCACCAGGGTCATACAGTGCTGCTTAACAAGACTAACACCAATCTAGTTTAAGGAAATCCTCCCCAGTGCCGAATTTAGGTGGTGAGGGGCCCGGGGCCCAGTTTGGTGGGGGGCCTGGAGTTTACCTGGAGTGCATTAAAAAGGTCTAACTCTGATGGTTAGAAGAATTTTAAGTTTCTCCTTGGAAAACTTTCGCCACTCTCAATATACGTACCATCCTCTTAAAATGAAGAAATGAAACAATAAATTGGATTTATAGCGTATTTTGTTAACAGCCTTTCGGTTCAGTTGCAAGTGTAACTCAAAAGTAATCTACAGACTTATGAGGAGTTATCCTCAAACAGATAAAATATTATAAACCAGGTACATTCCGTGTTTTTCTGATATAAAAGTCTCTGATGACTCCATCAAAATCCAACGAGCGCAAAATGTCAGATTCTATGTTTATGACCGTCAGGTTCACAAACCGCGCTTGCTTCATGCTCGTTCGTAGCCGGGTCTCAATAAGTTTAAGTTTTGAAAAGGAACGTTCTACACTGCAATTGCTTACCATCACTACAAGATACATTCTCAATGCGACTTCAACATTTGGGAAAATGTCAACCACATGTTTTTCGTAGATGAGCTTGTAAAGAAATAATTCTGTGTTCATGTCGCTGAGCTCTTCGTTCGCATGAATCTTGGAAAAAAAAGAAAATCGAATAATTTCATCTGGAAAGGAATTTTCTGTCTTTGGGATTTACTTCCAATAGGTTTTGTGCTGCTTTTGTCAGCTCTTCGGGCGATAACTCCGTCAATTGCCCGAAGCAGCTGAACCGAGCTGACATCAGCTCATATGCATGCAAATGTTGATCAAGTGAAGCTACGAACTGATCGATGACAGGAATGATTCTCTATTTTAAAATTTTCAAGAGGGGTTCATGCTTGCTTGCTCTGCGTGCCCATAGTCCAATGGACTTAAACGAATGTTGCGGGATCGCTTTCGCAATTGAGTGTAGTCTGTAGAACCCAACAGTTGTTGACCTTGCTTCTCCTAACTGTCAAAACATTCACGTTTAGACCGCACAAAGTCTTTCAGGTTAGCAACATTAAGATCTAGTTTTTTTTTTTTTTTGCTTTGCTGCCCTCGATTTGTTGCAATCGCTCTTCGAAGAATGTCATTCCAGAAAGCAGTACAAATTCCTGTTTCAAGAAGACAGATCTTTGACTCGACAGTTCAACCACATTTCAAACTCTTGCATACATTTTTTTTTTTTTGCGATCTATTCAATTCTCAGTATAATGTGTATCATAAAAAATTTCATTTGGTGGGGGCCCCTCCCCTAAATGCGGCCTGATCCTCCCAGTTACATCGTTCTACCTGTCATTGATGTTGCAACTAACGCTCTAAAATACTTAATAGAAAACTTGTTAAAATATCAACCAGTCTTCTGTTACTATTAAAAACTTAGTGCAGAAGCCCAAGAACGACTCTGGCACAAGTGCAGGAGTGTACACAATACCATGTGGGACGTTACAAAATACATGAAGACCTTAAAAACGCACATTGAACATCATCTTTGTGTTGGACACACGAAGTTCAGTGAGGCTAGAAGCCGCTAGATTAATGAGGAAGATTTGAGCCGAGGAAAGTGTATAAAGGTTGCCCTGATTGCTGTCAGTAACACTATCCACCAAAAATCTGGAAGTCACATTATATCCAGATTAATGGTCAACAGAAAATTACCCATCTGCAGACCGCTGTAACATGATATTGACACGTCCTTCTCAAACCTCACCCATGTCATCCCAGTTCCACTATTCTTGCTGTTTTCAACCTGACTCCTGTCACTATTTATACTCGTTCTTAATTATCTCTGCATTAGGACTGAAGAAGCCACTCGTGGCGAAACGTTTCCTCTCATAAATGTCCTGAATTCTGCATAAGTATCTTGTTCCACATACTTGACAAGTTTTTGTTATTATAATCAAGTTATAATTATAAATCTCTGACAAGTTTTTACAGAAGTGCCGAATCACTCAGGTTGTGATGGGTAAGTAAGATAGGAAGCAACAACAACCTTGATCAAGCAATCAAAAGAAAAGACTGGTGTGTCAGCACTCCAGTATCAGCATTGAGGAATGACAGCTGTGTTGTGGAGGAGGGGGAGGGGTTGTTCATGGCTGTGGTACTATGTAATAAACACACTAGCTTTATTAAATGTCATATAACAATAATTGTGTCTACAGATCTTGAGGAACCACGTCATGGTACGAGTTGGTGGCGGCTGGGACACACTGGAACACTACCTGGATAAACACGACCCCTGCAGGTGTCGTCAAGGTCAGTCTCACCACCACCACCTTGCTCTCAGTGCTCCTGTGAACCCTAACAACAACACATTCTTCCACTCTTTTCCCACACGTACATTACTAGTAGTATTAGTACTACTACTACCAGTACTACTACTACTAGTACTACTACTACTAGTAGTACTAGTACTACTACTAGTACTACTACTAGTACTACTACTAGTACTACTACTAGTAGTACTAGTACTACTACTAGTAGTACTAGTACTACTACTAGTACTACTACTAGTACTACTACTAGTACTACTACTCATAGTACTACAAGTACTAGTACTACTACTCATAGTACTACAAGTACTAGTACTACTACTAGTAGTAGTACTACTACTAGTACTACTACTAGTACTACTACTACTTTTACTACTAGTACTACTAGTAGTACTACTACTACTAGTACTACTAGTAGTACTACTACTAGCACTACTACTACTACCAGTATTAGTACTACTAGTACTACTACTAGTACTACTACTAGCACTACTACTACTAGTACTACTACTACTACTACTACTACTGCTATTATTTTATTTCGACTTGATACAAATTTATACAAAGGAATATAATAGTTGGGTGTACATGCCAAAAGCCCCTTTATATACCTGGAGAGGGTTTTGGGGGTCAATGCTCCTGCTGCCCGGTCTGGATAGTGGTGGATCAAGGTCTGATCAACCAGGCTGTTACTGCTGGCCGCACGCAAACTGATGTTTGAACCACAGTCCAGTTGGTCAGGTACTGACTTAGGTCCCTGTCCAGTGCCTTCTTGAAGACAGCCAGGGATCTATTGGTAATCTCCCTTATGTATACTGGGAGGCATTTGAACAGTCTTGGTTCCCAGACACTTATTGTTTTGTCTGTCAGTGTACTCATGGCACCCCTGCTTTTCATAGGGAAAATGTTGCATCTCCTGCCGAGGTTTTTGCTTTCATAGGGAGTGATTCAGGAAAAGAGAGTACAACGGACAAGTGAAGTAGCAGCAGCAACACTCACAGCAAGAGGCATTCTTGAGCTTCCCCAGAGCTTAGGCTTAATGCTTACAGCTGGGTGTGACTCCAAAAAGATCTTTTAGTGCTTGATGCCTTTGCACCTCCTGATATCATCTGCTACTATGCAGCTGCCACACGCTTCGATCCCAGTGTGGGCGGGGTTTGTGGCAGCCCGGTGGCCCGGTGGCTAAAGCTCCCGCCTCACACACGGAGGGCCCGGGTTCGATTCCCGGCGGGTGGAAACATTTCGACACGTTTCCTTACACCTGTTGTCCTGTTCACCTAGCAGCAAATAGGTACCTGGGTGTTAGTCGACTGGTGTGGGTCGCATCCTGGGGGACAAGATTAAGGACCCCAATGGAAATAAGTTAGACAGTCCTCAATGACGCACTGACTTTCTTGGGTTATCCTGGGTGGCTAACCCTCCGGGGTTAAAAATCCGAACGAAATCTTATCTTATCTTAAAGTGCCTAGCTTCTCCCTCCGAGCCCCATGGGGGCAGGGAATGGGGCTAGGCCTGGGGACAGCTCGTCCCAGAAGACGAGGAGGTACTTGTACCTCCTCCTCCCATGGCAGACATTGGTCTGAGACACTCCCTCAACAGGGAGCCAAGGTCGGGCCACCTCTTGGAAAATGCTCAGGACAGGCGATTATACCAGCGAGTCTACAACAGAAACAGAACAGGGAGTGATTTTCGTGTGTGAGTTTGGTACTAATCCCTCTAGGATTTTCCAAGTGTATATTATCATGTATCTCTCTCACTTGTATTCCAGGGAATACATATCAAGGGACTTCAACTGTTCCCAGTAATTTAGGTGCTTTATCATACACTCCAGGTCAGCAGTTTCACCTGCCTTGAAGGGGACAGTTAGTGTACAGCAGTATTCCAGCCTAGAGAGAACAAGCGATTTGATGAGAATCATCATGGGCCTGGCATCCCTAGTTTTGAAGGTTCTCATTATCCATCCTATCATTTTCCTAGCAGATGTGGTAAATACATTGTGGTCTTTGAAGGCGAGATCCTCTGACATTATTGCTCCCAGGTCCTTCACATTACTTTTTTGCTCTATTGTATGGTTAGAATTTGTTGTATACCCTGATACAGTTTTAATTTCCTCAAGTTTTCCATATCTGAGTACAGTAGTTGAAATTTCTCTTCATTGAACTTAATACTGTATTGTTTTTATAAGATAAGATTTTCTTCGGACTTTTAACCCAGGAGGGTTAGCCACCCAGGATAACCCAAGAAAGTCAGTGCGTTATCAAGGACTGTCTAACTTATTTCCATTGGGGGCCTTAATCTTGTCCCCCAGGATGCGACCCACACCAGTTGACTAACACCCAGGTACACCTACCATCCGACTTACGACCGAGTTCAGTTCCAAGAAACCGGTCGTAAGTCGGAATGGTCGTAAGTCGAATTTTACTACTGAATATCAACAAAACATTTTTGTAATGACTTTATTTTATTGTTTTATTTGGTATTTCATGTTTTACTTTACTTTTTATGCTGTTAATACTGTATTTTATACTGTAAGGTTTAGGATAAACACTGTGTACAACACAAATAGTTGTTTATTTCCCAGAAATTTGGCATAAAAAACACGGTCGTAAGTCGAGTGGTCGTAAGTCGGATGGTAGGTGTACCTATTTGCTTCTAGGTGAACAGGACAACAGGTGTAAGGAAACGTGTCGAAATGTTTCCATCCGCTGGGAATCGAATCTGGGCCCTCCATGTGTGAAGTGGGAGCTTTAGCCACCATGCCGCTGGGTCATTAGCTGATGTCCGCTCGGAGTCTTGTGGTGTCTTCGATGGAGGTCACTGTCATGGCAATTCGAGTGTCATCCGCAAAGGAAGACATGGAGCTGTGGCTTACATCTCTGTCTGTGTCAGATATGAGGATGAGAAATAGGATGGGAGTGAGTACTGTGCCTTGTGGAACAGAGCTTTTCACCATAGCTGCCTCAAACTTTACTCTACTTACTATTACTCTTTGTGTTCTCTTTGGCAGGAAGTTATAGATCCATCTACGAACTTTTCCTGTTATTCCTTTATCACATGTATTGTGCACTATTACACCATGGTCGCACTTATGGAAGGCTTTTGCAAAGTCTGTGTATACTACATCTGCATTTTGTGTATCCTCTACAGCATCCAGGACCTTGTCATAGTGGTCCAGTAGCTGGAACAGGCAGGAGTGGGTATCTAGGTGTAAAGTAAAAGGACACAAATGCAATTAATGTGACATTTTATTGTGGCAACGTTTCACTCTCCAGGAGCTTTATCAAGCCATTTCTTTTTATGGTATCTAGGTGGTTGGCAATCTTGCTTCTTAGAACTCTTTCAAGGATTTTTATGATATGGGATGTTAGTGCTGTCAGTATGTAGTTCTTTGCAATTGCTTTACTGCCACTTTCATAGAGTGGGGCTATGTCTGTTGTTTTTAGTGAGTTTGGGATAACCCATGTCCATGCTTCCTCTCCATAGAATGCTGAAGGCATGTGACAGGGGCTCCTTGCAGTTCTTGATGAACACGGAGTTCCACAAGTCTGGGTCTGGGGCAGAGTGCATGGGCGTGTCATTTATTGCCTTTTCAAAGTCTTGTGGTGTTAAGATAATATCAAAGATTTTTGAGATTACCAAATTTTGGGCCTCGTGCGTAAAGAATTCATTTGGATTGTTGGCCCTTAGTCTGGGTAACGGCTCGCTGTATTTCTTGACTGTAATCTGTGTATGTCCCATCTCGCCTAAGCAGGGGCCCGGTACTGGATGTTTTTCCCTTACATTTGGCATAAGAGAAGAAATATTTTTTTTTAGTTTTTCAGTTTCCTTTATGGCTTTTAGTTCTTCCTGCGAATCTTGTCTCCTGTAAGATTCCTTCAGCTTAAGTTTGATAGTATTTGCTATTTCATTTAGTATTTGCTATTTCAATATATTTCAGATATATTGGTCCCTCTCATCAGCTCTGTGATTCTTCGCTTCGTCTGTATAGGGAGCCTCTTCTCTTTCTTTTTCTTCATGGAATGTGCCTTGAGCAGATCTGAACCACAGAGTTTATTTTTTCTAGGCAAAGGTTCAGATCCATGTTGTTTAGGATATCTTCCCAGCCTGTTTCATTTAGGACATGGTTGACTTGTTCCCATTGTATGTTTTTGTTATTGAAGTTGAATTTTGTGAAGACACCCTCATGACTGATCACATTTTGCTGGTCCGGAGCCCTGTACCTCTATTATGTTGTGGTCTGAATGTATTGTCTTTGATACGGTTATATTATTTATCAGATTGTCGTTGTTAGTGAAGATGAGGTCCAGCGTATTTTCTAGTCTTGTAGGCTCTAATATTTGCTGGTTTAAGGTGAATTTGGTGCAGAGATTTAATAGCTTGAGTGTGTGTGAATTTTCATGAGGTGCCTCCTGGGGTGATCTCTGCTAAAATATTATTTGCTACACTCCTCAATTTTAGGTGTCTCAAGTTGAAATCTCTTATGTATGCTGGGAGGCATTTGAATAGTCTTGGGCCCCTGGCACTTATTGTGTTGATTCTTATCATACTCATGGTGCCCCTGCATTTCATTGGGGAGATGTTGCATCAGCTGCCAAGTCTTTTGCTTTCAAAGAGTGATTTTCATGTGCAAGTTTGGTACTAATCCCTCTAGGATTTTCCAAGTGTATATAATCATGTATCTGTCCCACGTGTGTTTTTAGGGAGTACAGGTTGAGGAATTTTAAGCGTTCCCAGTAATTTAGGTGTTTTATTGCAGTTATGTGCACCGTGAAGGTTCTCTGTACATTTTCTAGGTCAGCAATTTCACCTGCCTTGAAAGGTGCTGTTGGCGTGCAGCAATATTCCAGCAGAGATAGAACAAGCGACCTGAAGAGTGTCATCATGGGCTTAGCATCCCTAGTTTTGAAGGTTCTCAGTATCCATCCTGTTATTTTTCTAGCAGATGCGATTGATACAATGGGTGGTCTTTGAAAGTGAGATCCTCTGACATTATCACTCCCAGGTCTTTTACATTAGTTTTTTGCTCTATTGTGTGGTTGGAATTTGTTTTATACGTACTCCGATATAGTTTTAATTTCCTCGCGTTTTCCATATTGGTGTAATTGAAATTTCTCGTCATTGAACTTCATATTGTTTTCTGTGGCCTATTTAAAGATTTGGTTGATGTCCGCCTGAAATCTTGCAGTGTCTTCAATGGAGGACACTGTCATGCAAATTCGGGTGTCATCTGCAACGGAAGACATAGTGCTGTGGCTTACATCCTTGTCTATGTCAGATATGAGGATGAGGAACAGGATGGGAGTGAGTACTGTGCCTTGTGGAACAGAGCTTTTCACAGTAGCTGCCTCAGACTTTAATCTGTTTACTACTACTCTTTGTGTTCTATTTGTTAAGATATTATAGATCCATCTACCAACTTTAACTGTTATTTCTTTATCATGTATTTTGTGTGCTATTACACCATGGTCACACTTGTCAAAGGCTTTTGCAAAGTCTGTGTATACTACATCTGTGTTTAGTTTGTCTTCTAGAGCACCCAGGACCTTGTCATAGTGGTCCAGTAGTTGGGACAGGCAGGAATGACTTGCTCTTAACCCATGTTGCCCTGGGTTGTGTAACTGATGGGTATCTAGATGAGTGGCAGTCTTGCTTCTTAGAACCCTTTCGAAGATTGTTATGATATGGGATGTTAGCGCTGTTGGTCTGTAGTTCTATACTATTGCTTTAATGCCCCCTATGTAGAGTGGGGCTATGTCTGTTGTTTTTAGCAGCTGAGGGATGATCCCTGTGTCCATGCTTCTTCTCCATAGGATGTTAAAAGCACATGATAGGTGTTGCTTGCAGTTCTCGATGAACACGGAGTTCCATGACTCTGGGCCTGGGGCAGTGTGCATGGGCATATCATTTATCGCCTTTTTTAAGTCATTTGGTGTCAGGATAATATTAGATAGGTTTGAGTTTACCAAATTCTGTGTCTCGCTCATAAAAAATTCATTTAGGTCTTCGAGTCTCAGTCTGGTTAGTGGCTCACTAAAAACCGAAATGATTGAGTAGCTCAATTATTTCCTTGCTGTCATCTGTGTAGGACCCATCTCGTGTAGGTAGGATGTTGTTCTCCACTTAGATTTGGCATAAGAAAATAAATATTCTAGGTTTCTTTCAATTTCATTTATGGCTTTTAGTTCATCCCACAGATTTTTCTCTGACCAGCGCCTCCCTTCGTATTACAGATATATTGGCCTTTTTTAGCCGCTCTGTTATTCTTTGCCTTCACCTGTATAGAGAGTGCCTTTCTCTTTCTAGTTTACATCTTCTTTTCCTTGTCCTTAAAGGAATAATGCTGTGAGCATACCTCGAGTGCCACAGAGTTAATTTGTTGTAGACATAGGTTTGGATCCATGTTGCTTAGGATATCTTCCCAGTTTATATCATTTAGGACCTGGTTGACTTGGTCCCACCTTATGTTTTTGTTATTGAAGTTGAAGTTGGTGAAGGTTGCCTCGTGACTGATCACATTTTGTTACACATACGTGTCTGAACCTCTGTTATGTTGTGATATGAGTATATTGTTTTTGTTATGGTAATATTTTGTATCAAATCATCATTGAGGTCAAGGTATTCTCCAGTCTTGTTGCAGAGCATTTCAGGGTCCGTCCCGTAGATCTATGGCTTTATGTTGAGTGTCCAAACCGTAGATCTACGCCAAAATTCTAGCGCTGTCAAATTTAGCGCGAAAGTGCTCATAGGCCTACATGTGAGAGAACGGGTCTGCGCGGTGGGTGTGCGCCATAAACAAAAAATCTAGGCGCCTGCATAGCATTGTGGGAACGCCGGCTCAGTCACCCTTGTTCACCATGCCTCGTCGCAAGTCAGCTCTCACTCCCCGGAAAATTGGGACTCTCCTCTTCCTATCTGATAGTTCTGATACTGATGGAAGTGGAAATGAAGACGAATTCTACGGCTTTGATCAGTTAGTGACTGAAAAGAATGACCAGGATATCAATAATAGTGCAGAAAACCCTGACGATCCTCAACCTTCTACCTCTGGTGTGGGCACTCGTGACTCACGGTTGGTTGTTCCTCAACGCAAGAGAAAACTAATATTTTCGCATGGCCAGGCCTCTGACTTCAGTAATGATGATGATAGTGATGTGGATTGTGATTTTATTGCGCTCGACGATCATTCGAGTAGTGATAGTGAGGAATCATATTCACCAGTGAAGCGTCGGTATGTTCGCCGCCGCATGCGCTCGGGTAGTGTACCCTATGCTGTGCCCAGGGGACGGAGTACATCCCGTGGCCCTACACCAGTTTTAGGTAGTGATAGTGAGGATGATGTGGCTACACTTGGCATGGATAGACCACAGGCATCAGTGGATGGTGTTAGTGGTGATGGTAGTGGCACCGCCATGCGTGACTCACCAGGCCACGCTGGGACCCACGCTGCTGACTCGTCAGTTCAAGGACAAAGCGGAGAGTCAGCCACCAGCCCACCACAACCACAACCACCCGCACAACCAGCCTATGATGTCCAGTATCCACCAGCAAACCGTATGTGGGATTGGCAGCAAAATCCCAATTTTGTTCCCAAGCCTCACCACTTTGATGACTCTCAAAGTGGAATTCTACCTACTTGTCCCCTTGGAACCACGGCCAATGAACTGGAATTCTTTGAATTATTCTTTGACCAGCCATTGATGGAAATTATTGTCAGGGAAAGTAATAAGTATTTTGAGTACACCATGGCAAATACGATCTTATCACCACAGTCAAGACTACACAGGTGGAAAGAGACGACTGTTGCAGAAATGTATTTGCTTTTTGCAACAATAATGCTTATGCCTCACGTCTATAAGCATAATATAAAAGCATACTGGTCCACAGATCGGCTAATTTCTACCCTGGTCTTCAGTGAAATCATACCAGTGAACAGGTTTATCTTACTCTTACGTATGTTGCACTTCTCTGACAAAACCAGGCCTGACAGAAGTGACAGGTTATACAAGATTAGAAATGTTTTCATGTATCTCAAACAAAAGTTCAGCATATACTTTTATCCATTCAAGAATCTTGTAATTGACGAGTCTTTGATTTTGTTCAAAGGTAGACTGTCATTCAAGCAGTATATACCGAGCAAGAGGAAACGCTTTGGTATAAAACTGTTTGTACTCTGTGATTGTGACAGTGGCCTAGTGTTGGATATTGTTGTATACACGGGTAGTAAAACATTGAAAGATACCAAGATGTTATTGGGTATCTCAGGTGACATAGTGAGAAACATGATGGCACCTTATCTTGGTAAGGGGCATACATTATATACCGATAACTGGTACACAAGCCCATTACTCAGTGATTTCATGCGAGTGAACAAGACAGATGTGTGTGGCACAGTGCATTCTAATCGTAAACATATGCCCAGGCTCAACGCAGGTGCTCGTGGTGATGACGTGCAGGTGTTTACTGCCAATGACATCATGGCATTACGGTGGCATGACAAACGAGATGTCACATTGTTGACAACCATTCACCGTAATGAAATGCAAGACAGTGGCAAAGTTGATCGAGTGACTAATGAACGTATTCGAAAACCTGGAGTTTACCTGGAGAGAGTTCCGGGGGTCAACGCCCCCGCGGCCCGGTCTGTGACCAGGCCTCCTGGTGGATCAGAGCCTGATCAAGCAGGCTGTTGCTGCTGGCTGCACGCAAACCAACGTACGAGCCACAGCCCGGCTGGTCAGGAACCGACTTTAGGTGCTTGTCCAGTGCCAGCTTGAAGACTGCCAGGGGTCTGTTGGTAATCCCCCTTATGTATGCTGGGAGGCAGTTGAACAGTCTCGGGCCCCTGACACTTATTGTATGGTCTCTTAACGTGCTAGTGACACCCCTGCTTTTCATTTTCATTGGGGGGATGGTGCATCGTCTGCCAAGTCTTTTGCTTTCGTAGTGAGTGATTTTCGTGTGCAAGTTCGGTACTAGTCCCTCTAGGATTTTCCAAGTGTATATAATCATGTATCTCTCCTGCCTGCGTTCCAGGGAATACAGGTTTAGGAACCTCAAGCGCTCCCAGTAATTGAGGTGTTTTATCTCCGTTATGAGCGCCGTGAAGGTTCTCTGTACATTTTCTAGGTCAGCAATTTCACCTGCCTTGAAAGGTGCTGTTAGTGTGCAGCAATATTCCAGCCTAGATAGAACAAGTGACCTGAAGAGTGTCATCATGGGCTTGGCATCCCTAGTTTTGAAGGTTCTCATTATCCATCCTGTCATTTTTCTAGCAGATGCGATTGATACAATGTTATGGTCCTTGAAGGTGAGATCCTCCGACATGATCACTCCCAGGTCTTTGACGTTGGTGTTTCGCTCTATTTTGTGGCCAGAATTTGTTTTGTACTCTGATGAAGATTTAATTTCCTCGTGTTTACCATATCTGAGTAATTGAAATTTCTCATCGTTGAACTTCATATTGTTTTCTGCAGCCCACTGAAAGATTTGGTTGATGTCCGCCTGGAGCCTTGCAGTGTCTGCAATGGAAGACACTGTCATGCAGATTCGGGTGTCATCTGCAAAGGAAGACACGGTGCTGTGGCTGACATCCTTGTCTATGTCGGATATGAGGATGAGGAACAAGATGGGAGCGAGTACTGTGCCTTGTGGAACAGAGCTTTTCACAGTAGCTGCCTTGGACTTTACTCTGTTGACGACTACTCTCTGTGTTCTGTTAGTGAGGAAATTATAGATCCATCGACCTACTTTTCCTGTTATTCCTTTAGCACGCATTTTGTGCGCTATTACACCATGGTCACACTTGTCGAAGGCTTTTGCAAAGTCTGTATATATTACATCTGCATTCTTTTTGTCTTCTAGTGCATTTAGGACCTTGTCGTAGTGATCCAATAGTTGAGACAGACAGGAGCGACCTGTTCTAAACCCATGTTGCCCTGGGTTGTGTAACTGATGGGTTTCTAGATGGGTGGTGATCTTGCTTCTTAGGACCCTTTCAAAGATTTTTATGATATGGGATGTTAGTGCTAGTGGTCTGTAGTTTGCTGTTGCTTTACTGCCCCCTTTGTGGAGTGGGGCTATGTCTGTTGTTTTTAGTAACTGTGGGACGACCCCCGTGTCAATGCTCCCTCTCCATAGGATGGAAAAGGCTCGTGATAGGGGCTTCTTGCAGTTCTTGATGAACACGGAGTTCCATGAGTCTGGCCCTGGGGCAGAGTGCATGGGCATGTCATTTATCACCTGTTTGAAGTCATTTGGCATCAGGATAACATCGGATAGGCTTGTGTTAATCAAATTTTGTGGCTCTCATAAAAAATTAATTTTGATCTTCGACTCTCAGTCTGGTTAGCGGCTTGCTAAAAACTGAGTCATATTGGGACTTGAGTAGCTCACTCATTTCCTTGCTGTCATCTGTGTAGGACCCATCTTGTTTAAGTAGGGGCCCAATACTCGACGTTGTTCTCGACTTTGATTTGGCATAGGAGAAGAAATACTTTGGGTTTCTTTCAATTTCATTTATGGCTTTTAGTTCTTCCCGCGATTCCTGACTCCTATAAGATTCCTTTAGCTTAAGTTCGATGCTTGCTATTTCTCTGACCAGTGTCTCCCTACGCATTTCAGATATATTAACCTCTTTTAGCCGCTCTGTTATTCTTCTCTGTCGCCTGTAAAGGGAGCGCCTGTCTCTTTCTATTTTACATCTACTCCTCCTTTTTCTTAGAGGAATAAGCCTTGTGCATACATCGAGTGCCACCAAGTTAATCTATTCTAGGCATAAGTTGGGGTCTGTGTTGCTTAGTATATCTTCCCAGCTTATATCGGTTAGGACTTGGTTTACTTGATCCCACTTTATGTTTTTGTTATTGAAGTTGAATTTGGTGAATGCTCCCTCGTGACTAGTCTCATTATGTCGGTCTGGGGCTCCATGCATACATGTCTGAACCTCAATTATGTTGTGATCTGAGTATATTGTTTTTGATATGGTGACATTTCTTATCAGATCATCATTGTTAGTGAAGATGAGGTCTAGTGTATTCTCCAGTCTAGTAGGCTCTATTATTTGCTGGTTTAAATTGAATTTTGTGCAGAGATTGATTATACACAGTGATTGACAGTGATTGATTATACACAAAACATGCGCTTGGTTGACAAATGTGACATGCAGATTGGTTTTGTTGACTGTGTTCGTAAGAGTTACAAGTGGTACATGAAACTTTTCTTCCATCTCATGGATATTTCAATGCTCAATGCATATAATATGTACCAAATAAAGACTGGCAACAGACCACCGTATGGTGAATTTTGTTTATCTGTTGTCAGACAACTCATAATGAAGTACCAGGTAAGAACACCTGCTATACAACACGGTCCTCAAATTCCTCAGGATATACCCAAGCGTTTGAGGAGGGAAGGTGATCATTTCATAATACAACTTCCTTCAACTCAGAAGAAATTTGCTCAGAAGAGATGCATCGTCTGTGCACAAACAAAACGACGGCAACAGACGCAAAGACACTCGGTTTATGTGTGAGGAATGTAAGGTGCCTCTGTGCATGGTGCCTTGTTTCAAGGAGTTCCACAAGCTCCAGCAGTTCTAAAACCATGTCCAGTGATTGTAAATATGTAAATATATGATAGAACATTAGTATTATACAAGATTTGTGCATGTTTATTGTAATAAATAACAGTGGTAAACAATAATATGATAATAACTTTAGTGCGGTTATTGTGTTCAATACAGTGAGTTTATATATATACATTATATACAGTATTGGTCTCTCAGGCCCCAAATGTTAGTAGGAATAGAAAAAAATTGGAAAAGAAAAGAAAAACAATAAAAACCGCAAAATAATGTAATGCGCGTATGTGGAATTCATCGATGTTGCCGCCACCACATAATTTTTGACAAACTTCTTGGCACTGTATCTCGGTAAGTACTGATCAGAATTTTTTTTTTTGTCTTATAACCTTCACAAAAATATGCTCTTTAATTCTGTAAGAAAAAATAATTTTTTTTTTTTTCAAAATTTCTTGGACACTGGAGCACCACTTCAGATTTTGGCCTTGGACCCTGAAGGGGTTAAAACTAACTTAAGATTAATAAGGCAATAACAGTACATATGGTCTGAGATGAGTTACAATGAATACAAGAGAATTGAGTATTCTGTTAGGTCGTGCTGTATGGCTTTAACCCTTTCAGGGTCCGTCCCGTAGATCTACGGCTTTATGGTGAGTGTCCAAACCGTAGATCTACGCCATGAGCTCAGCTCACTCTGATAAACTGTGAGTGGTACATTTGGGCCTAGATATGAGAGAATACATCTATGTGGTATGTGTGCACCACATAAAACAGATCCTGCAGCACACTGTGTATAATGAGAGAAAAAAACTGAAATCATGATTTTTTGATTAAAACAGCAACTTTGTAGTGCATTTTCATATGTTTTTTATAATTGTATTTGCGATTTCTTGGTCTCATTTGATAGAATGGAAGACATATTACAGAAATAGAGATGATTTTGATTGGTTTTAGCACTGGAAATGCCTTGAAACTGAACTCAAAGTAACGGAAATGTTAAATTTTTGCCGATATTCAAGAGTAAACAAACGACCTCACACATCTAATACACGTCAGCTGGTGGGTCTAATATACATTCACAAATATGGTGATGATATTTATACAATTATTACAGTATTGCATAACAGTAAATCTTCAATTTTTTGGTGTGAATAAAAATTCATTATGTGAATAAAAAATCAAAATGGAATTTATTTGTAAAGCCTCAAAACATAACTAATGAACAGAGGAAATGTTAGTTTAGTGCCAGGAATGCCTACATTGTTTATTCTGAACCCTATTTTGAAATTGGAATATTTTGAACTTTGTGTTAAATTGGCCAAATTACCAATTTCCGATCACTTTATTTTGTACTTGAAACAGTTGATTTGGCGATTTCTTGTGCTCAATAGATAGAATAGAAGTAATACTAGTGAAATAGCTAAGAAATTGGTTGATTGGAATAATGTAATTGGCCTAAAATGGGAGTCAAAGTCGGCAAAATCGCCGATTCGTAAATATCGCTGACACATCAAAATTCGCGAGAGCATAATTTCGTCAATTTTCCACCAAATTTCGTACTTTTTGTTTTATTACCTTCACAAAAAGATTCTCTATGATTTCATAAGAAAAAATAACAAATTTTTTTTTTGAAAATCCTTGGACACTGGTGCGTGACTCCAGATTTGGGCCTTGGACCCTGAAAGGGTTAATGAGTCTTGTAGAGAAAACGTACAATTTTGATTATTAACCTTAGGTGGACACAGTGGAGTGATTAACATTTGAGATGAATACAGAGCTGCTGTGGGGATGATTACCATCTCCTGTGCTAGACAGCACACCCCACCTCTTTTCAAAAGCCTGAACTTCCTAAATATACAAGACATAAACTCATATTATTGTGCCTAGAGTGGCCCCCAGAGTTTCGTGATTAATCCGTTCTAGAGAGTCTGCCGAAAGTCGAAATTCACGAAAATTGAAACTATTTTCCCCCCCAAAAATAATGTAAATTCAATTAATCCGTTCCAGACACCCAATAGTATTAACAAATATTATTTTTTTTATAGATTAAATATAGATTTACATACAGAAAAGAATGAGAAATCAAGTATAAAACAATAATAACATCACACTTACCTTTATTGAAGACTGGTGTATGGAAGACGGGAGGAGGGGAGAGGATGGAGAAGTTACACTATTGTTTGGAAGGGGAATCCCCTTCCATAAAGACTTTAGGTACCAAGTCCTTATCTGGGGTTACTTCCCTTCTTTGTTTTTTAATGCCACTAGGACCAGCTTGAGAGTCACTGGACCCCTGTTGCTTAAAAAATTGTTCCAGAGAGCTCTGTTTCTGGCATCTTTTTAAAATTTGCCTAAAATGGGACAAGGCATTGTCATTGTACATGCTGCCGACACAGTTTGCAACAGCTTTGTTAGGGTGATGTTCCTCCACAAATGTTTGCACCCTACTCCACATTGCACAGATCTCCTTAATCTCTGAAGAAGGCACCTTCTTCCATCCCTCTTCCTCCTCCTATGAAGCAATTTCCTCAGCTGTGGTCTATTGCTGTTGCAGATGATGCTCTTGCAGCTCTTCAGTGGTTAGCTCTTCACTGTGGTCCTCCACCAACTCTTCCACATCCTTGCCACTCACATCCAACCCCATGGAATTCCCCAATGCCACAATAGATTCCACAACAGGTGTAGGGTCGACAGGGTCAGCCCTAAACCCTTCAAAATTCTTCTTTTGGACACATTCTGGCCACAATTTTCTCCAAGCAGAGTTCAAAGTCCTGGAAGGCACTCCCTGCCAAGCCTTATCTATAAGGATTATGCAACTGAGGATATTGAAGTGATTCCTCCAGAAGTCTCTTACAGTCAATTCAGTGTCTGAGGTCACATCAAAGCACCTTTGAAACATTGCTTTGGTGTAGAGTTTTTTTAAGTTTGAAATGATCTGCTGGACCATGGGCTGGATGAGAGGAGTGGTATTAGGGGGCAAGAACTTCACTGTGATGAAACTAAACTCATCCACCAGTTGGTCATCAACGTCTGGAGGATGAGCAGGAGCATTGTCCATTGCCATGAGGCACTTGAGTGGCAATTTAATTTCCAGGAGGTATTCCTTCACACTCGGGCCAAACACTTCATTGAACCAATCAAGGAAAATTTCCATTGTGACCCATGCCTTACTGTTAGCCTTCCACATCATACACAACTTACTCTTGGCGACACTGTTTTTCTTGAACACACTTGGATTTTCAGAGTGATACACCTGTAAAGGCTTCACTTTGAAATTCCCACTAGCATTACCTCAGAACAAGAGAGTTAGCCTGTCTTTCATAGGCTTGTGTCCTGGGAGTGCCTTTTCCTCCTGCATGATGTAGGTCCTCTTTGGCATTTTCTTCCAAAAGAGGCCTGTTTCGTCACAATTGAACACTTGTTGGGGGAGGAATCCTGCATCCTCTACGTACACCTTGAATTCATGCACGAACTTTTCAGCTGCATATTTGTCAGAACTTGCAGCCTTGCCATGCCTTACCACACTGTGTATGCCACTATGCTTCTTAAATCTGTCAAACCAGCCTTTGCTGGCCTTAAATTCACTAACACCAGCACTCGTTCCAGGCAATTTCTTTACGAGATTTGCATGCAACTACCTTGCTTTTTCACAAATTATCAAGTGCATAACACTATCCCCTGCTAACTGTTTTTGGTTGATCCACACCAACAACAAATTCTCAACATCTTTGATTATTTGCAATCTTTTTTTTGTGAGCATATCTACCCCTTTCACAACAACAGCTTCCTTCTTTTCCTTTTTCTTTGACATGATGGAAGTGATCGTTGAATGGGGCTTCCTGTACATCCTGCTGAGGTCGGCCACACGCACTCCGCTTTCATATTTTGCAATTTCTTTCTTTGATTCTAACGTGTTCCTCACCTTTTTTACCAAAGGCCTGGCACTTGGATCTTTCTTTGGACCCATGGTGGCATATTTAGCAGTTGCAAGCACAAAAAAGAATGGATTATTACGAAATGTATTGTATGAACAGATGAGGTGATGGTCACTCGCCCAGAAACAATGCCACTGACTCTGAATGGTGTGTGGGAGCCTTTGTGTGTGTGCGCGCTGCTGCTGGGAGGCCGCTCGGACGCATTCCGTACAGCCGCTGAATTTTGAGGCAAATCACGAAATGCGAGGCTATATTTTGACGAAAAAAGTTGCTGAAAGTCAAAATTCACGAAGCATGGGGCTCACAAAACCTGGGGGTCCACTGTACTACATATACAGAACATTAAACTCTAATATAAACTTTCCACTTAAACTTCTTGATAGTAACAACAGAATGCACAGTCACAATACAAGGCATAAGGCATTCTTTAACATCCCTCATGTCAGTCTCACACTATGCAAAAATGCAATGCACATAAAAGGCTTGAAGATCTGGAATTCGCTACCTGAACTGGTAAAGGATCCCCTGACTACTTATAAATTTAGGAAGGATTAAATATCATCTCATCTCTAAGTACTAACCAAACCAACCAAAACAACTTCTAATCAGTTATTATATTATATTATATGACCTCTAGTCTATTAAAAATCTGCCAATCCATGAAATATTACTGCTTGAACCATTAACCCGTAAACGGTCCAAGCAGATCTACGTTCACATGTGTAGTGCTACAAAAGTAGATTACGTTTTTTTTACGTATTTTCAAATATAACAAAAAAAAAGTAGATCAAAGTTTTTTTACACATTTTCAAATGTAAAAAAACAAAAAGATCTACTTTTTTTTACATACTTTCAAATGTTGAAAAAAACGTATATATACGTTTGGACCATTTACGGATTAATTGTAATAATGTTTTCACTATGTGTAATTTCAAGATTATTATTCTTATAAACCTCCACTTTGACTACCTCGCATTAGTATTAGTATTACCCACAGTATTAGTATTACCCACTTGTCTAGATTTAAGTAGTTATTATGCACAGTGGTACCTTGATTTATGAGTGCCCCAACTTATGAGTTTTCCGAGTTATGAGCCATTGCTCGGTCGATTTTTTGCTTTGAGTTGCGAGTTAAAATCCGAGTTATGAGCGAAAAAAAAATATTTACTGAAAATGACATTTGGCAAGAACCCCGGCCTAAATGGCACAACAAAGGTGGTTTTGAGACTTTGTACTTATAAAACGATGCTAGTGCGATGTTCTCACTAGAGGTAATCGTAATTATTTTTAGTTATTCTATAAAAAAAAAATAAAGTTGCTAAACTTTTGACATTTGCAACATATCTTGCCCTTTACTCCGATACGAATCCCAGAATACTTGGAATATTTCCAATATTCCACAAGGCAATTGTAGAGCAATCATTTTTTTATGATTCCTGTCAATATTATTGCATTTACTTCAACAATAAATGGTGGGCTTCATGAAATAAGTCAATAACTTACTTTTGAGATATTCATATACTAGTATCACTGCACTAGTGATCTAGTGTAGTTAGCCTCTCAAAAACTCAGTTTTCTCTTACCCAGGACCAAAGAACGTTACAGGAAGGAACAATAATAATAATATATGCTTGGACTGGTCCTGGACACTCACCATATTATGGCCTATTTTATTCATTCTAGAGTATATGTCATGTTTCTATGTTACTTATAGTGTTTATTATGTCATATTAGATCAATTCTGATAAACAAATAAGCCATAGAGTTAATATTAGCGTTATATTGAAATATTTTCTCCTGCTCTGGGGTGATTTTTTGGGGGCTGGAATGGATTAATGGCATTTCAGTTAAATTCAGTGAGGAAAATTGATTTGATATATGAGCAGATTGAGTTACGAGCTTGGTCACAGAATGAATTAAACTCGTAAGTCAAGGTACCACTGTACTAGGATTAGTCTGCCTGAAATGCCCTGGCATGATAGGTCCTCCATCACAAATCCGGCATCATTGGGACCTGCAGTGTGCCAGATTACTGAGTTTGCTGGATTACAGAGTGGTTAGGTTAGAATACACTTAATAAAATTAACCAACTTGACTTACACAAAGTTCATTGAACATCGGCAAAAATTAAAAATTTCCACTACTTTGAGCTCAATTTCAAGGTACTTTTCATCATGAAAGCATTCAAAATCATGTCTATTTCTGTAATATATCTTCCTTTCTATCAAATGAGTCCAAAAAAATTAGAATACAACCATAAAAACCATACGAAAATATACTGCAAAGAGGCGGCTAATGGCTGAGAAGTGAACTTCCGTATTTATCATCCGTCTTTTTTATTTTTGTTGTACATTAAGAAGCATCTTTCCATCATACATTGCCCAAGTTTCAACAAGATAGCCCAACAAACAACCGAGAAAAAAAAAATGTTTACCAAAAATCATATATGGCAAGCCCAAGCCAGGTACTGGAAATAAGTCACTTTGTCTGACTTTTTTGGGTTATCCTAGGTTCTCTATACATACACTGCTATGTATGATAATCTATGTAACTGTATTTGTGTATACCTGAATAAACTTATTTACTTCTAGTCTGTCAACTGAGTAAGTACAAGAAACCGCCCATTCACTTATTTCAACTACCCAATAAAGTGGTCAGAAATTGGCAATTTGGCCAAACAAATTTCAACAGATGCCATTTTCAAAATAGGGTCCAGAATAAACAATGCAGACATTCCTGGCACTAAAATAACATTTTCTCTGTTCATTAGTCACGGCTGCAGGCCCCTCTTATATTACTCTTGCTTACCATTTGGAATTTTTATTCACAAAAGAAAATAGAAGATTTACTGTTATGCAGACTGCTGCATTATTGTAATAATTGTATAAATAATGTCAACCCATTCTTGACGCCGTATTGGAATTTGGACTGGCAGGTGGACAGGTATTGGACGGTGATGTCATTTGTTTACTCTTGAGCTTCGCTGAAGAATAGAACATTTTTGCTACTATGAGCACAATTTCAAGGTACTTTTCGTCATGAAAGCAATCAAAATCATATCTATTTCTGTAATATATCTTTCATTCTATGAAATGAGACCGAAAAAATGAGAATATAACCATATACAAAATTATACCGCTAAGCGGTCGCTAATGCCCG
The DNA here is from genome assembly GCF_038502225.1 of Cherax quadricarinatus. Lineage (NCBI taxonomy): Eukaryota > Metazoa > Arthropoda > Malacostraca > Decapoda > Parastacidae > Cherax > Cherax quadricarinatus. Next base: position 28,005,135 of record NC_091297.1, read on the forward strand.
CTTTTTGTGCTTGCAACTGCTAAATAAGCCCCCATGGGCCCAAAGAAAGCTTCTAGTGCCAGCCCTTTGGTAAAGAAGGTGAGAAACACTATAGAATTCAAGAAAGACATCATTGCAGAATATGAAAGTGGAGTACGTGTAGCAGAGCTTGCCAGGTTGCATAAGAAACCCCATACAGCCATCGCTTCCATCATGGCCAAGAAAAAGGAAATCAATGAAACTGCTGTTGCAAAAGGTGCAAATATGCTCAGAAAACAGAGATCAACCAAAAACAGTTAGCAGGAGACAGTGTTATGCAGTCGATAATTTGTGAAAAGGCAAGGCAGCTGCATGATGATCTTGTAAAGAAAATGCCTGGATCTAGTGCTGATGTTAGTGAATCCCTCAAACCAGCCTTTGCTGGTTTGTTGAGCTGGCAAGCTCAGCAAGTTTCACACCACTCTCATACAGTGGAACCTCAAAAATCAAACGTATCACATATCAAACGTTTCGAAAATAAGACCATGTTTTCGGACAAACTGTGTCCCTTTTATCGAACGTGCCCCTATTTTCGGACTGCCGGGTATGGGACCTGTCCGCTGGCCCGCTCTGTCGCGTCCCGGCGCAGGCGCCGTGAGCAGTCTAACTTTGTTTATGCTTGAGTGAACACTAACCTGCGATCTCATTCACACATTTTACGATTATTTAATTGTGTTTAGTACTTGTGGGGCTGTGAAATAAGCTGCCATGGGGCCCAAAGAAACTTGCTAGCGGTACCCCTGTGGTAAAGAAAGTGAGAAACACCATAGATGTGAAGAAGGAAATAATACAGAAGTATGAGATTGGAGTGAGACTTGTTGAGCTTGCCAGGATGTACAGAGGACTGTGGACAGTTATTTTGTGAGACAGAAACAGATGACTGTGGACAGTTATTTTGTGAGACAGAAACAGACGACTGTGGACAGTTATTTTGTGAGACAGAAACAGACGACTGTGGAGTTATTTTGTGAGACAAACAGACGATTGTGGACAGTTATTTTGTGAGACAGAAACAGACGACTGTGGAGTTATTTTGTGAGACAGACGACTGTGGACAGTTATTTTGTGAGACAGAAACAGACAACTGTGGACAGTTATTTTGTGAGACAAACAGACGACTGTGGAGTTATTTTGTGAGACAAAAACAGACAACTGTGGAGTTATTTTGTGAGACAAACAAACGATTGTGGACAGTTATTTTGTGAGACAGAAACAGACAACTGTGGATAGTTATTTTGTGAGACAGAAACAGAGGACTGTAGACAGTTATTTTGTGAGACTGGGGTCCAATGACTCTCAAGCTGGTCCTAGTGGCATTAAAATACAGAGAAGGGAAGCAACCCCAGAGAGGGCTTTGATGCCGGAAGTCCTCATGGAGGAGGATTCTCCTTCCAAACAATAACCCCAACTCCCTCTCTCCTCCTCCCTATCTTCCAGATGCCATCACCAATCTTCAATAAAGGTAAGTAAAAATGTTATTTTATATTACTATACATAATTAAAGACTATAGCATTTGTTGTGTATGTAAAACTGTAATTAATCTCTATAAAATGTATATTTTTGTGAATATTTTTGGGTTTCTGGAACGGATTAATTGTATTTCCATTATTTCTTATGGGAAATATTGCTACGAATTTCAGACTTTTCGAATTTAGAACTAGTTCCTGGAATGGATTAAGTTCAAAATTTGAGGTTCCACTGTACTGGCATACACAGTGTGGTAAGGCATGGCTAGGCTGCAAGTTCTGACAAATATGCGGCTGAAAAGTATGTTCAGGAATTCAAGGGGTACATAGAAGCTGAGCAGTTCTGGTGTCTTGCAATGAATTACCCTATGGTATTTTTGGGTTTGAGTTAAAATATTTTGGAGATACAATAAGTCTTCTGGAACAAATTAATATCATAACTCAAGGGATCACTCTGTGTTAAATAATAAATAAATAAATAAATAAATAAATAAATAAATATATAAATAAATAAATATATATATATATATATATATATATGTATATATATATGTGTATATATGTGTATATATATATGTGTATATATATATATGTATATATATATATATATCCTAGGTAGTAGGTTGGTAGACAGCAACCGCCCAGGGAGGTACTACCGTCCTGCCAAGTGAGTGTAAAACGTAAGCCTGTAATTGTTTTACATGATGGTAGGATTGCTGGTGTCCTTTTTTCTGTCTCATGAACATGCAAGATTTCAGGTACGTCTTGCTACTTCTACTTACACTTAGGTCACACTACACATACATGTACAAGCACATATATGCACACCCCTCTGGGTTTTCTTCTATTTTCTTTCTAGTTCTTATTCTTGTTTATTTCCTCTTATCTCCATGGGGAAGTGGAACAGAATTCTTCCTCCGTAAGCCATGCGTGTTGTAAGAGGCGACTAAAATGCCGGGAGCAAGGGGCTAGTAACCTCTTCTCCTGTATATATTACTAAATGTAAAAGGAGAAACTTTCGTTTTTCCTTTTGGGCCACCCCGCCTCGGTGGGATACGGCTGGTGTGTTGAATGAAAGAAAGATATATATATATATATATATATATATATTATTATTATTATTTATTATTATCACACTGGCCGATTCCCACCAAGGCAGGGTGGCCCAAAAAAGAAAAACTTTCACCATCATTCACTCCAGCACTGTCTTGCAACATTTACACCCCTCCTTCAGAGTGCAGGCACTGTACTTCCCATCTCCAGGACTCAAGTCCGGCCTGCCGGTTTCCCTGAACCCCTTCATAAATGTTACTATGCTCACACTCCAACAGCACGTCAAGTATTAAAAACCATTTGTCTCCATTCACTCCTATCAAACACGCTCACGCATGCCTGCTGGAAGTCCAAGCCCCTCGCACACAAAACCTCCTTTACCCCCTCCCTCCAACCTTTCCTAGGCCGACCCCTACCCCACCTTCCTTCCACTACAGACTGATACACTCTTGAAGTTATTCTGTTTCGCTCCATTCTCTCCACATGTCCGAACCACCTCAACAACCCTTCCTCAGCCCTCTGGACAACAGTTTTGGTAATCCCGCACCTCCTCCTAACTTCCAAACTACGAATTCTCTGCATTATATTCACACCACACATTGCTCTCAGACATGACATCTCCACTGCCTCCAGCCTTCTCCTCGCTGCAACATTCATCACCCATGCTTCACACCCATATAAGAGCGTTGGTAAAACTATACTCTCATACATTCCCCTCTTTGCCTCCAAGGACAAAGTTCTTTGTCTCCACAGACTCCTAAGTGCACCACTCACCCTTTTCCCCTCATCAATTCTATGATTCACCTCATCTTTCATAGACCCATCCGCTGACACGTCCACTCCCAAATATCTGAATACATTCACCTCCTCCATACTCTCTCCCTCCAATCTGATATCCAATCTTTCATCACCTAATCTTTTTGTTATCCTCATAACCTTACTCTTTCCTGTATTCACTTTCAATTTTCTTCTTTTGCACACCCTACCAAATTCATCCACCAATCTCTGCAACTTCTCTTCAGAATCTCCCAAGAGCACAGTGTAATCAGCAAAGAGCAACTGTGACAACTCCCACTTTATGTGTGATTCTTTATCTTTTAACTCCACGCCTCTTGCCAAGACCCTCGCATTTACTTCTCTTACAACCCCATCTATAAATATATTAAACAACCACGGTGACATCACACATCCTTGTCTAAGGCCTACTTTTACTGGGAAATAATTTCCCTCTTTCCTACATACTCTAACTTGAGCCTCACTATCCTCGTAAAAACTCTTCACTGCTTTCAGTAACCTACCTCCTACACCATACACCTGCAACATCTGCCACATTGCCCCCCTATCCACCCTGTCATATGCCTTTTCCAAATCCATAAATGCCACAAAGACCTCTTTAGCCTTATCTAAATACTGTTCACTTATATGTTTCACTGTAAACACCTGGTCCACACACCCCCTACCTTTCCTAAAGCCTCCTTGTTCATCTGCTATCCTATTCTCCGTCTTACTCTTAATTCTTTCAATCATAACTCTACCATACACTTTGCCAGGTATACTCAACAGACTCATCCCCCTATAATTTTTGCACTCTCTTTTATCCCCTTTGCCTTTATACAAAGGAACTATGCATGCTCTCTGCCAATCCCTAGGTACCTTACCCTCTTCCATACATTTATTAAATAATTGCACCAACCACTCCAAAACTATATCCCCACCTGCTTTTAACATTTCTATCTTTATCCCATCAATCCCGGCTGCCTTACCCCCTTTCATTTTACCTACTGCCTCACGAACTTCCCCGACACTCACAACTGGCTCTTCCTCACTCCTACAAGATGTTGTTCCTCCTTGCCCTATACACGAAATCACAGCTTCCCTATCTTCATCAACATTTAACAGTTCCTCAAAATATTCCCTCCATCTTCCCAATACCTCTAACTCTCCATTTAATAACTCTCCTCTCCTATTTTTAACTGACAAATCCATTTGTTCTCTAGGCTTTCTTAACTTGTTAATCTCACTCCAAAACTTTTTCTTATTTTCAACAAAATTTGTTGATAACATCTCACCCACTCTCTCATTTGCTCTCTTTTTACATTGCTTCACCACTCTCTTAACCTCTCTCTTTTTCTCCATATACTCTTCCCTCCTTGCATCACTTCTACTTTGTAAAAACTTCTCATATGCTAACTTTTTCTCCCTTACTACTCTCTTTACATCATCATTCCACCAATCGCTCCTCTTCCCTCCTGCACCCACTTTCCTGTAACCACAAACTTCTGCTGAACACTCTAACACTACATTTTTAAACCTACCCCATACCTCTTTGACCCCATTGCCTATGCTCTCATTAGCCCATCTATCCTCCAGTAGCTGTTTATATCTTACCCTAACTGCCTCCTCTTTTAGTTTATAAACCTTCACCTCTCTCTTCCCTGATGCTTCTATTCTCCTTGTATCCCATCTACCTTTTACTCTCAGTGTAGCTACAACTAGAAAGTGATCTGATATATCTGTGGCCCCTCTACAAACATGTACATCCTGAAGTCTACTCAACAGCCTTTTATCTACCAATACATAATCCAACGAACTACTGTCATTTCGCCCTACATCATATCTTGTATACTTATTTATCCTCTTTTTCTTAAAATATGTATTACCTATAACTAAACCCCTTTCTATACAAAGTTCAATCAAAGGGCTCCCATTATCATTTACACCTGGCACCCCAAACTTACCTACCACACCCTCTCTAAAAGTTTCTCCTACTTTAGCATTCAGGTCCCCTACCACAATTACTCTCTCACTTGGTTCAAAGGCTCCTATACATTCACTTAACATCTCCCAAAATCTCTCTCTCTCCTCTGCATTCCTCTCTTCTCCAGGTGCATACACGCTTATTATGACCCACTTCTCGCATCCAACCTTTACTTTAATCCACATAATTCTTGAATTTACACATTCATATTCTCTTTTCTCCTTCCATAACTGATCATTTAACATTACTGCTACCCCTTCCTTTGCTCTAACTCTCTCAGATACTCCAGATTTAATCCCATTTATTTCCCCCCACTGAAACTCTCCTACCCCCTTCAGCTTTGTTTCGCTTAGGGCCAGGACATCCAACTTCTTTTCATTCATAACATCAGCAATCATCTGTTTCTTGTCATCCGCAATACATCCACGCACATTTAAGCATCCCAGTTTTATAAAGTTTTTCTTCTTCTCTTTTTTAGTAAATGTCTACAGGAGAAGGGGTTACCAGCCCATTGCTCCCGGCATTTTAGTCGCCTCATACGACACGCATGGCTTACGGAGGAAAGATTCTTTTCCACTTCCCCATGGACAATAGAAGAAATAAAGAAGAACAAGAGCTATTTAGAAAAAGGAGAAAAACCTAGATGTATGTATATATATATGCATGTGCGTGTCTGTGAAGTGTGACCAAAGTGTAAGTAGGAGTAGCAAGATATCCCTGTTATCTAGCGTGTTTATGAGACAGAAAAAGAAACCAGCAATCCTACCATCACGCAAAACAGTTACAGGTTTTTGTTTCACAGTCATCTGGCAGGACGGTAGTACTTCCCTGGGTGGTTGCTGTCTACCAACCTACTACCTATATATAATATATATTTTTTTTTTATTATCACACCGGCCGATTCCCACCAAGGCAGGGTGGCCCGAAAAAGAAAAACTTTCACCATCATTCACTCCATCACTGTCTTGCCAGAAGGGTGCTTTACACTACAGTTTTTAAACTGCAACATTAACACCCCTCCTTCAGAGTGCAGGCACTGTACTTCCCATCTCCAGGACTCAAGTCCGGCCTGCCGGTTTCCCTGAATCCCTTCATAAATGTTACTTTGCTCACACTCCAACAGCACGTCAAGTATTAAAAACCATTTGTCTCCATTCACTCCTATCAAACACGCTCACGCATGCCTGCTGGAAGTCCAAGCCCCTCGCACACAAAACCTCCTTTACCCCCTCCCTCCAACCCTTCCTAGGCCGACCCCTACCCCGCCTTCCTTCCACTACAGACTGATACACTCTTGAAGTCATTCTGTTTCGCTCCATTCTCTCTACATGTCCGAACCACCTCAACAACCCTTCCTCAGCCCTCTGGACAACAGTTTTGGTAATCCCGCACCTCCTCCTAACTTCCAAACTACGAATTCTCTGCATTATATTCACACCACACATTGCCCTCAGACATGACATCTCCACTGCCTCCAGCCTTCTCCTCGCTGCAACATTCATCACCCACGCTTCACACCCATATAAGAGCGTTGGTAAAACTATACTCTCATACATTCCCCTCTTTGCCTCCAAGGACAAAGTTCTTTGTCTCCACAGACTCCTAAGTGCACCACTCACTCTTTTTCCCTCATCAATTCTATGATTCACCTCATCTTTCATAGACCCATCCGCTGACACGTCCACTCCCAAATATCTGAATACGTTCACCTCCTCCATACTCTCTCCCTCCAATCTGATATTCAATCTTTCATCACCTAATCTTTTTGTTATCCTCATAACCTTACTCTTTCCTGTATTCACCTTTAATTTTCTTCTTTTGCACACCCTACCAAATTCATCCACCAATCTCTGCAACTTCTCTTCAGAATCTCCCAAGAGCACAGTGTCATCAGCAAAGAGCAGCTGTGACAACTCCCACTTTGTGTGTGATTCTTTATCTTTTAACTCCACGCCTCTTGCCAAGACCCTCGCATTTACTTCTCTTACAACCCCATCTATAAATATATTAAACAACCACGGTGACATCACACATCTAAGGCCTACTTTTACTGGGAAAAAATTTCCCTCTTTCCTACATACTCTAACTTTTTTATATATATATATATATATATATATATATATATATATATATATATATATATATATATATATATATATATATATATATATATATATATATATATATATATAGGTAGTAGGTTGGTAGACAGCAACCGCCCAGGGAGGTACTACCGTCCTGCCAAGTGAGTGTAAAACGAAAGCCTGTAATTGTTTTACATGATGGTAGGATTGCTGGTGTCCCTTTTTTCTGTCTCATGAACATGCAAGATTTCAGGTACGTCTTGCTACTTCTACTTACACTTAGGTCACACTACACATACATGTACAAGCACATATATACACACCCCTCTGGGTTTTCTTCTATTTTCTTTCTAGTTCTTATTCTTGTTTATTTCCTCTTATCTCCATGGGGAAGTGGAACAGAATTCTTCCTCCGTAAGCCATGCGTGTTGTAAGAGGCAACTAAAATGCCGGGAGCAAGGGGCTAGTAACCTCTTCTCCTGTATATATTACTAAATGTAAAAGGAGAAACTTTCGTTTTTCCTTTTGGGCCACCCCGCCTCGGTGGGATACGGCCGGTGTGTTGAAAGATATATATATAGATATATTATATATATATATATATATATAATATATATATATATATATATATATATATATATATATATATATATATATATATATATATATATATATATATATATATATATATATATATACACAGTGGACCCCCGCATACCATCGCCATCACATAACGTACAATCTGCATACCGCTCGCTTTTATCGCAAAAATTTTGCCTCGCATACTGCTCAAAAACCCGCTCACCGCTCTTCGTCCGAGACGCGTCCAATGTGCGCCCTTAGCCAGCCTCACATGTGCCGCCGGTGGCATTGTTTACCAGCCAGCCTCCGCGGTAACATCCAAGCATACAATCGGAACATTTCGTATTATCACAGTGTTTTTGGTGATTTTATCTGCAAAATAAGTGACCATGGGCCCCAAGAAAGCTTCTAGTGCCAACCCTACAGCAATAAGGGTGAGAATTACTATAGAGATGAAGAAAAAGATCATTGATAAGTATGAAAGTGGAGTGCGTGTCTCCGAGCTGGCCAGGTTGTATAATAAACCCCAATCAACCATCGCTACTATTGGTGGTACAGCTGCTGCTGCTGCTGTATCACCGTCAGCTGCTGCTGCTGCTGCTGCACTGTCAGCTGCTGCTGCTGCTATAGCACCGTCAGCTGCTGCTGCTGTTGTACCACCGTCAGCTGCTGCTGCTGCTGTAGTACCGTCTGCTGCTGCTGTAGCATCGTCTGCTGCTGCTGTAGCACTGTCAGCTGCTGCTGCTGCTGTACCACCGTCAGCTGCTGCTGCTGCTGTGGTACCGTCTGCTGCTGCTGTAGTACCGTCTGCTGCTGCTGTAGCATCGTCTGCTGCTGCTGTAGCACTGTCAGCTGCTGCTGCTGCTGTACCACCGTCAGCTGCTGCTGTAGTACCGTCTGCTGCTGCTGTAGCACCGTCTGCTGCTGCTGTAGCATCGTCTGCTGCTGCTGTAGCACTGTCAGCTGCTGCTGCTGCTGTACCACCGTCAGCTGCTGCTGTAGTACTGTCTGCTGCTGCTGTAGCACTGTCAGCTGCTGCTGCTGCTGTAGCACTGTCAGCTGCTGCTGCTGCTGTAGCACTGTCAGCTGCTGCTGCTGCTGCTGTAGCACCGTTGTTGGTGTGGCTTATTGAGAATACCAAGAAACAATTAACCCCAGAGGATTTGCCACCCAGGATAACCCAAAAAAGTCAGTGTCATCGAAGACTGTCTAACTTATTTCCATTGGGGTCCTTAATCTTGTCTCCCAGGATGCAACCCACACCAGTCGACTAACACCCAGGTGAACAGGGAAAAATGCCTGGAACTAGTGCTCATATTGGTGAATTTAAAGCCAGCAAAGGTTGGTTTGAGAGATTTAAGAATCGTAGTGGCATACACAGTGTGATAAGGCCTGTTCTAGAGGAAAAGGCACTCCCAGGACACAGTGTCTCATCAGTCATTGCTGCATCTTCAATAAAGGTAAGTGTCATTTATTCTTCATTTAGTAGAGTAGTACATGCACAATATATATTGTGCATGTACTACTCTACTATTGTGCATGTATCCTTCTCTTTGTGTGTAGGAAAATGTATATTTCATGTGGTAAAAATTTTTTTTTCATACTTTTGGGTGTCTTGCATGGATTAATTTGATTTCCATTATTTCTTATGGGGAAAATTCATTCGCATACCGATCATTTCGCATAACAATGAGCCCTCTTGCACGGATTAAAGTCGCTATGCGGGGGTCCACTGTATATATACATTTGGTTCCGAGAAACCGGTCGTAAGTCGAAATGGTCGTAAGTCGAACTTTACTACTGAATATCAACAAAACATTTTTGTAATGACTTTATTTTATTGTTTTATTTTGGTATTTCATGTTTTGCTTTACTTTTTATGCTGTTAGTACTGTATTTTATAGTGTAAGGTTTAGGATAAACGCTGTGTACAACACAAATAGTTGTTTATTTCCCAGAAATTTGGCATAAAAAACACGGTCGTAAGTCGAGGGTGGTTGTAAGTCGAGCAGGTCGTAAGTCGGATAGTAGGTGTGTGTGTGTGTATATATATATATATATATATATATATATATATATATATATATATATATATAACACAGTGATCCCTTGAGTTATGATATTAATTTGTTCCAGAAGACTTATTGTATCTTCAATATATTGTAACTCAGACCAAAAAATACCACAGGGTAATTCATTGCAAGACACCAGAACACACTCAATCTTCTCTTGGTTTCTTTTTATTTAAACACTCTGCAGTTTGAAATATTCTGAGACATTGGCACCCAACAGCAGATAAGCCTATCTTTCATGGGCTTGTGCCCAGGCAAGGTGGCATGATAGGACAAGGCAGGACAGAAGCAGGGCAAGGCAGGGCAGGCAGGTGAACAGATGGAGGGAGGGAGACAAGTAGACAGGCATGTAGGCAGGTAGGGAGGCAGGCATATAGGAAGGCAGGTGGGAAGGCAGGCAGGCAGGCAGGCAGGGACAAAAACAGGCTGATTGGTAAAGATTTGTAGACTTAGTTGCATTCTTCTTGTTGCTGCTTCCCAGTCCAAGTCTGGTATATGTATGGTCTCTCCCTTACTTCTGCCCACACACTCCTTCCTCCCACTCCCAACTCACTCTCCACCATCTTACCATTAATACAAGCAAACAAGCAGACCATAGCAGACATGGCAAGACAGGGCAGGTAGAGCAAGTTAGAGCAGGCAAGATTGCAGGGGCCCAAGACTGTTCAACTGCCTTCCAGCATACATAAGGGGCGATTACCAATAGGCCCCTGGTTGTCTTCAAGAAGGCGCTGGACAGAAAGTCGGTACCTGACTAGCTGGACTGTGGTTCATATGTCAACTTGCGTGTGGCCAGCAGTAACAGCCTGGTTGATTAGGCTCTGATCCACCGCAAGGCCTGGTCACAGACCAGGCCATGGGGGTGTTGACCCCCAAAATCCTCTCCAGGTATACAGGTAGGAAGGCAGGCAGGCAGATTGGTAAAGAATTGTAGTCTTATGTATTATAACTGTTGTTGTCACTGTCTTCCACTATCCACATCTGGTCTCGCTCCCACACCACTCCATTTAAGACCCTTTCATCGCCCTGTCTTGTCTCTGGGCTGAGGCCCACCCATGCCCTCCAGTTAACCATCATCATCGTACACTTATCTCAAAATTTCAAATTTTTCATCATAATTCACCATTAAATTTCTTTACGAGGGCAAATTGTAACTCAAAATTATTGTACAGTAGACCATCGTTTAACGTGGTTTTGTTTGGCACATTTTGGTTATAGCATTATTGAAGAATTGCGGCATATTTTTGTATAACACTTCGTAAAATTAACTTGACACAGTTCAGTTTGCGGGAGGGGAAAAAATTTCGAGTGTCCTTTATTTTTGTTTGTGGATTGAGTTTAGATCTTTTTATTGCCATATCTTAAATCCGCCAAGCAGTCATGACACCCAGTTGGCATACAAGTGTTGCTGAAAGTGGCAAGTGAAAATGGCAAGAAAAGGTTTAAGCATTTAAGTCTTAGAATTAACGAAGAAAATAGAGATATTAGACAAGAGATAGCCTGTGACCATAATGAAGCGTAACTTTGTGCACATAAAAAGAATGAGGTAAATATGAGTTTGTGTGATGACTGACTGACTTACTGATTTACTGACTGACTTACTTGACTGACTGATTAATTTACTGACTTGACTAATTTATTGACTACTTAAAAATTAGACTTTTTTGCTGAAGAGGATCCTGAAACGGTATCTAGAGCAGCTGATGCCTTACCGTCAGTTGTATAATATACTGTGGGGTAAAATAGAACAGAAATCCATTACAGAATTTATGCACACTCCAGTACAACCATTGACTTCAGTACCAGGACCTCTACCATCCACCTCAGCCCAGTAGGGCCACAGCATAACTCTCCACTCTCCACAGTCATGACAAACACCAGCACCCACAATTTAAGGTAAGAAGTACTATTATTTTTGTTGCATTTGTAATCTTAAGCAGTAAAAACACCATAATACATCACGACAATTAACTACGTATTATATTACATATTCCCTTTTATTTTTGTAAGATCTGTTCGTCTAAAAAAAAAAGTTGTTTGGCTTTTGGGGGGCTACCAGGAACGTAACCTTATTTTCTCTATAAGTTCTTCAGTTTGTCTAACATGGTTTTAACTACTATGGCGTTTTCAGGAACGTAACTACTGTGTTAAACAACAGCCTAGAGGACCACTACTGTATATATGTATTTTATGTGATGAATGAATTAGATAAATATAGTTATTACTCTAGCCTTAAAAATGTCATGTAGATGTGTGTAGCAGTACAATGTGGTGCATTAAATTTACTCCAAAATTATGGAAAAGCACAAAACGTAAAACAAAAATACTATATGCATGTTTAGTTCAGTTTGCTGCAGTGATTTTTTTCTGTTGCTTGCTCTGCCTCATTCAAACCTGAAATACCTAGTTCTGAGTCAACACTTCTCATATGGCAGGTCATCGGATTGCGGTTGGATCGCGAGTAGGCTTCAAGACTTCCAGCAGTGGTCAGGAACGTCAACTGATGAATGTTACATATGACAGGTGAGTTTTTTTTTTTTTTTTTACTGTAGTTTGACTATATAGCTTGTATGAGGCATAATGTATTTGAACTTTGTTAAAAAAAAAAAAAAAAAAAAAAAAGAAGCTTGAAATGCTATTTATTGGGAGCAGTATACAGGAGGGGCCCTGCTTATACAACAGGTTAGGTTCCAGGCTACTGTTCTAAAGTGAAACATACCTTTTTTCACTTATAGTTGCATATAAAAGCATGATAAAATGCTTACACTATCATATATTAAGTGAGCACTAGAGCTAGGCCTAAAAAAAATCATAGACATACAGTACACACTTTACTTACCTTAAAATATTTTCATCCTTAGCTTATAGTGAGTAGTGAATATATTTATAGTAGGAAGTCTGAATAAATGAAGAATGGGCATAATTTAAAACTGCTCCATTAGTGAAATGCTGTAAAGTGAAGCACTGTAAAGTGGGGCCCTCCTGTTTTTAAAAAATAAAACCAATTGCAATTAAAAAATATTTTTGCTATATTAATTTTATCTTAATTTTTATTCACAGTTTTTTTTGCCACAGTTCAGATGGTCTTAGTACCCCGTATGTCTGTCACTATTAAATTATCTGATTATTTTTATAAGACTTTTGTATGAGCTTTTACATACAGCATACAATGAATAGACACAGTATAAAAATCACCAGGAGAAACATTTGCAATATTATGGCTTTGTTGCTAAGAGTGTTAATGCATGCTAAATTTTAACACAAGGAAGCACTAACCACACAGTTATTAGGGATGCTTCAAGCTTATGGGGATTAAGCTTAATGTTTATGTGGTAGTATATTAGCTATTGCAGTGATCCTTCTCTACTTTTTTTAAAGCTTTGGGTTCAAACCAAAATAATTATATATTAAAAAAGTATCTGTTGTAGAACAAGTAAAATGGCAAATGTTAATATTATGGACTTTTATCAACTTCAGGATTAACCTTCAACATATACATTAAAATCTGAGTGTCAGTTGAGAAAATATATATATAAATGTCTCAGTATATCACATGTATAAAATACCATACAGGAGGGTAGAGGATATTGTATCAAATTTATTCCACAAACTATCTCAAAGTCTGGTTGAGAAAGTTTGTACTGAAAAATTAGTAAATTATAGTATTTTCTACCCAGTAGTTTTTGTTTACATGTAGTAGTATTTGTGTACACTTGGTGCTGCAGACTGGTGCATTAATGTTGTTCCAAATTGGAAAATGAAAGGGAAATGACAGTTGTTCATGCTTATCACAGTGCATATTATATAATAAAATTGTTTATTAACCCTTTCAGGGTCGAGAGGCCCTCCCCTAAACTTGTTCTAAGGGTCAGAAAAAAAAATTATTTTTTCTTATGAAATGATAATCTTTTCCTGATCATAATGACACCAAAAGTATGAAATTTGATGGAAAACTTATGGAATTATGCTCTCATGAAGTTAGCGGTCTCGACGATGTTTATGCATCGGCGATTTCGCCCAATTTGAGCCCTGTTTTTGGCCAATTTCCGTGTACTAGTCGACAAAAATCATATCTATTTCGCTAGAACTCCATTTTTTCTATCGAATGAGCAGACGAAACCACCCATTTACCGATTTCAACTATCCAATACAGTGATCAGAAATTGGCAATTTTGTTAGTTTCACACAAATTTAAGAAGATGCTAATTTCCAAATAGGGTCCAGAATAAACAAGACAGACATTCCTGGCAATAAAATAACATTTTCTCTGTTCATTAGTCACATCCCCAGGCCCCTCTTACATCTCTTTTGCTTTCTACTTTGAATTTTTATTCTCACAAAAAATAGAAGATTTACTGTTATGCAGACTACTGCATTAGTGTAGAAATGATATAAATAATATCAGTGCACTCGTGAAAGAATATTAGACTCGCCAGTCGACGTGTATTGGACACTTGGCATGATTTGTTTACCTTTAAACTTTGGTAAAAATCGAACATTTCTGCTACTTTGAGCTCAATTTCAAGGTACTTTTCATTATGAAACCAATCAAAATCATCTCAATTTCTGTAATATGTCTTCCATTCTATAAAATGAGACCAGGAAAACTAAAATACAACCATAAATACCCTATGAAAATACAGTGCAAAGTCGCTGTTTTAAACCAAAAACATGGTCGAAGTTTTTTTTTTCTCATTATCCACTGTGTGCTGCAGGATTTTTTTTATACCATGCACACTGACCACATAGACCCATTCTTTCATATGTAGGCCTACCAGCTTTCTCTCACTAGATTTGAAGGCACTAGAATTTATGCATACTAGTAAGTTTATTCAGGTATACACAAATACAGTTACATAGAATTATCATACATAGCAGCAGATGTGTAGAGAACCTAGAATAACCCAAAAAAGTCAGACAGAGTGACTTATTTCCATTGGGGTCAATAACCCTGGTGCGTAAGCCGTACTAGTACGTCGGAAACCCCTGAAAGGGTTAAAGTGGTCCACTGATCAGGCAGGATATTGATTTATGATTTTCTCTTGCCTCTTCCCTTTGCTGCCTTCGTTTTAAGCTAAAAAAAAGAAAAATTAAGCTTTACAGAATTATTCTTTTGAACAGCAGCAGCAGCATAAAATACAACAATAATAATAATAATAATAATAATAATTATTATTATTATTCTTAGTTCTTTATGATATTGCTGCTGAAATGAAAAAGTTTTGCTGCTCTTGATTTTCTCAAATAAAGCAGGAATTGCAGTTTTATGGGGAAGGGGGAAAGAAAATTAGAGGTCATTAAGGCACCCATAAATGAATCTAAAAAATGTTTAAAATTTGGTGTAGATTGTTTTGAGAGGAATACAACGATGTGGCAGAACAAAAAAAGATAAAAATGTTTTTTTTTTTTGTGGAAAATTATATATATGTCGTGCCAAATAGGTAAAACTTGCGATTTTGGCTTAAATGGGAAAAATAGCAATGCTCTTCTTGCAGAATAAGGCAAGCAAAAATTTGTGAATGCAATAATTTTGCAAAAAAATAATTCTGAACCTAATGAAAAAAATAATTTCATTGTGTTTGTTTATTATTAAATTATTGTAAACGTGTAAACCTCAGATTTCAAACATATCGCTTACTGAACTCTTCGAAAATCAACCTCTTTTTTCGAACCAACTTTGTCAACATTATGAAACTCGCCCCTTTTTTCAAACTGCCGGGTACCGGACCTGTCCACCAGCCCACTCTGTCCACGTCTCCACGCAGGCACCATGAGCCAGTCTGGTTTTGTTGATGCTTGAGTGAACACTAACCTGCGGTCTCATTCAAACATTTTATGATTAATTCATTGTGTTCAGTGCTTGTGGGACTGTGAAATAAGCTACCATGGACCCAAAGAAACATGCTAGTGGTACCCCTGTGGTAAAGAAAGTGAGAAACACCATAGATGTGAAGGAAATAATACAGAAGTATGAGAGTGGTGTGAAACTTGTTGAGCTTGCCAGGATGTATGGGAAAAACAAGTCGACCATTGCTTCTATCCTGGCAAAGAAAGAACAAATCAAATAAGCTGATGTTGCGAAAGGTGTTAACCCCTTGACTGTCGCAACCCCTAATCCTGAGGTGTCTCCGGGTGTCGCAAAATTAAAAAAAGAAAAAAAAAATTTCATATGAAATGATAGAGAATCTTTTCCCGATCGTAATGACACCAAAAAAACGAAATTTGATGGAAAACTGACGGAATTACGCTCTTGCGAAGTTAGTGACCTCGGCAGTATTTACAAATTGGCGATTTCGCCCACTTTGAGCCCTATTTTCGGCTAATTCCACTGTTCCAGTCGACCAAACTCATAGCTATTTCTTTAGAACTCCATTTTTTCTATCGATTGAGCACAAGAAACTGCCCATTTACCAATTTCAACTACCCAATAACGTGGTCAGAAATTTGCAATTTGGCCAATTTCATGAAAATTAAAAAATATGACAATTTCAAAATAAGGTTCAGAATGAACAATGCAGACATTCCTGGCTCTAAAATAACATCTTTGTTCATCAATCATGTCTCCAGGCCCTTCTGATATTAGTCTTGCTTTCTATTTTGAATTTTTATTCAAACAAAAAATAGAAGATTTACTATTATGCAGACTACTGCAATATTGTAATAGTTGTACAGATAATGTCAACCCATTCATGACTGCATATTAGAATGGCTAGTTGGACATTTATTGGACAATGACATCATTTGTTTACTTTTGAACATTGGCAAAAATCAAACATTTTCCCTACTTTGAGCTCCATTTCCAGGTTCTTTTTATAGTAAAACCAACCAAAATCACCTCTATTTATATTATATGTTTTCCATTCTATCAAGTGAGATCAAGAAAACGAGAATACAACCATAAATACTATACGAAAATAGACCACAAATTCGGCATTTTAATTAAAAAAACAGTCGGAGTTTTTTTTTCTCATTATGCACTGCGTGCTTCAGGATTTTTTTTATATGGTGCACACTGACCACACAGGCCCATTTATTTATTTATTTATTTATTTACAATTTGAGCACACATACAGAGGTACAAAAAAATACAGATAAGAGCAGCATGCCAAAGCCACTTATACTATGCATAGCATTACCAGCTGGCTTAAAATTAACTTAAGATTAACTAAGCAATGATGAAATCAGTGATAAAACATTAATGTAAACAGATTACTATAAAGCACAAGTGAGTATTACAAAGACAGGTCATATGGTTGCATGCATTGTTGTACATTCAGTCATATGGAGTATTCTGTTAGGTAGTGTATTTAAAAAATAATAAAGTTAGATTGGGTTTTAGGTTTAACATTTATGTGATATAATTGTGAGAAACATTTAAGATATACAATTTATAAGGTTCAGTTATTCAGTATTTATTTGGTTTGGGTGAGTAAGTGATCTTTGAGAAGAGACTTGAATTTATAAACAGGTAGTGTTTCTTTTATATTTACAGGTAATGAATTCCAGATTTTAGGGCCTTTTATGTGCATTGAGTTTTTGCATAGTGTGAGATGGACACGAGGAACATCAAAGAGTGATCTGTGCCTTGTGTTATGGTCATGTGTTCTGTTGAGGTTGGCAAGGAGATGTTTGAGGGGAGGGTTAATATCAGAGTTAAGTGTTCTATGTATGTAATAGGTGCAGTAATAAGTATGGATGTTTTGTATGGTGAGTAGGTTTAGTGTATTGAATATTGGTGGAGTGTGTTGCCTGTAGTGAGAATTTGTTATCATTCTAACTGCAGCCTTTTGTTGGGTAATTAGTGGTCTGAGATGGTTAATTGTTGTTGAGCCCCATGCACAAATTCCATAGGTGAGATAGGGGTAAATAAGAGAGTGATATAGGGCCAGGAGGGCTGACTGTGGAGCATAGTACCGTATCTTCGATAGTATGCCTACAGTCTTGGAAATTTTCTTAGAAATTTGTTGTATATGTGTATGAAATTTGAGTCTATTATCAAGGTGGATTCCTAAGAATTTTCCCTATGTTAGCTTTGTGATAGGTGATCCATTTATTATGTTAAGAGGGACATCTGTAGCTCTGTTACCAAACTGAATGAAGTAGGTTTTGTCAATGTTTAGTGTAAGTTTGTTAGTCCTCATCCAGGTAGATATTTTCTGTAATTCGGTATTTACAGTATTGGCTAGCGTGACTGGGCTCGGGTGGGAGAAGACGTATGTAGTGTCATCTGCAAATAGTGT
>NC_091297.1:28023508-28048508 GCF_038502225.1 Cherax quadricarinatus
ATATACCTCAATGCACCACTCACCTTTTTTCCTTCATCAGTTCTATGGTTAACCTCATCCTTCGTAAACCCATCCGCTGATACATCAACTTCCAAATATCTGAAAACATTCACTTCTTCCATACTCCCTCTCTCCAATGTGATATCCAATTTTTCTTTATCTAAATCATTTGATACCCTCATCACCTTACTCTTATCTATATTCACTTTCAACTTTCTACCGTTACACGCTCCCAAACTCGTCCACTAACCTTTAACTTTTCTTTAGAATCTCCCATAAGCACAGTATCATTGGCAAAAAGTAACTGTGCCAACTCCCATTTTGTATTTGATCCCCCATAATTTAATCCCACCCCTTTCCCCAACACCCTAGCATTTACTTCTTTTACAACCCCATCTATAAATATATTAAACAACCATGGTGACATCACACATCCCTGTCTAAGACCTACTTTTACCAGGAAGTACTCTCTCTCTCTTCTACACACACTAACCTGAGACACACTATCCTCATAAAAACTCTTTACAGCATTTAGTAACTTACTACCTATTCCATATACTTGCAGCATCTGCCACATTGCTCCCCTCTCCACTATCGTATGCCTTTTCTAAATCCATAAATGCAATGAAAACTTCCCTGTCTTTATCAAAATACTGTTCACATATATGTTTCAGTGTAAACACCTGATCTACACATCCCATAACCACTCTAAAGCCTCCTTGCTCATCCACAATCCTACTCTCTGCCTTACCTCTAATTCCTTCAGTAATAATCCTACCGTACACTTTTCCTGGTATACTCAGTAAACTTATTCCCCTATAATTTTTACAATCTCTTTTGTCCTCCTTCCCTTTATATAAAGGAACTACATATGCTCTCTGCCAATCCCTAGGTACCTTCTCCTCTTTCATACATTTATTAAACAAAAATGCCAACCATTCCAACACTATATCCCCCCCCTGCTTTTAACATTTCTGTCATGATCCCATCAGGTCCAGCTGCTTTACCCCCTTTCATTCTACGTAATGCCTCATGCACTTCCTCCACACTCACATCCTACTCTTCATCACTCCTAAAAGATGTTATACCTCCCAAAAGATGTTATACCTCCCTGGCCAGTGCATGAAATTACCACTGCCCTTTCTTCATCACATTTAAAAGTTCCTCAAAATACTCCCGCCATGTACCCAATACCTCCAGCTCCCCATCTGCTAACTCCCTTACTCTGTTTTTAACTGACAGATCCATTCGTTCTCTAGGCTTTCTTGTTTATCTCAAAAATTTTTTGTTTTCATCAAAATTTTTTGACCGTGCCTTTCCCACTCTTATCTTCTGCTCTCATTTTGCACTCTCTCACCACTCTCTTCACCTTTCTTTTACTCTCCGTATACTCTGCTCTTCTTATAACACTTCGACTTTGTAAAAACCTCTTATAAGCTAACTTTTTCTCTTTATCACACCCTTTACCTCATCATTCCACCAATCACTCCTCTTTCCTCCTGCACCCACCCTCCTATAGACACAAACTTCTGCCCCACATTCTAATACTGCATTTTTAAAACTATTCCAACCCTTTTCAACCCCCCCCCCACTACTCATACTTGAACTATCCCACCTTTCTGCCAATAGTTGCTTATATCTCACCCTAACTTCCTCCTCCCTTAGTTTATACACTTTCACCTCTCTCTTACTTGTTGTTGCTATTTTCCTTTCGTCCCATCTACCTCTTACTCTACTGCAGCTACAACTAAATAATGATTTAATATATCAGTACAGTATATCTTGAAGCTTACCCATGAACCTTTTATCCACCAATATATAATCTAACTACTTTCATTATGTGCTATATATATATTGTATACTTATTAATCCTCTTTTTCATAAAATATGTATTACTTATTACCAAACCTCTTTCTACACATAGCTCAATTAAAGGCTTCCCATTTTCATTTACCCCTGAAACCCCAAATTTACTTACTGCTCCCTCCACAACATTTTTACCCACTTTAGGGTTGAAATCCCCAACCACAAGTACTCTCACACTTGGTTCAAAACTCCCCATGCACTCACTCAACATTTCCCAAAATCCCTCTCTCTCCTCTACACTTCTCTCTTCTCCAGGTGCATAAATGCTTACTATAACCCACTTTCCACATCCAACCCTTTGTATGCACAGGAGGGCCCCACTTTACAGCTCTTTGCTTATGCATTGGTTTTTAATTATACCCATTCTTTATTTATTCAGACTTCGTACAGTTAATATGTTCACCACTCACTATAAGCTAAGGAAGAAACTATTTTAAGGTAAGTAATGTGTGCACTGTATATGCATTTTCTAGGCCTAGTTATATTGCTTAATGTAAGATAGTGTAAACATGTTATCATGCTTTTATGTGCATTCGAAAGTGAAAAACGAGCTATGTTTCACTTTACAGCAGTAGGCTAGAACCTAACCTGCTGCTGTATATGCAAGGCCCTCCTATATATATACAAGGGATGTGTCAAATACAAATACAAATTTTTGTTTCCTTGCAAGTTTACATTGAAATTATGTAATTACAGTAATGAATTGCAGTGCAAAGAGAGCCACTATCATGCCATGGCATTATGGGCAGACTAAATTTAACCCTTTCAGGGTACAGAGGCCAAATTTTAAAGTGTGCACCAGGGTCCAAGAATTTAAAAAAAAAAAAAATTGTTAGTTTTTCTTATGAAATAGTAGAGAATCTTTTTCTGAAGGTAATAAAACAAAAAGTACGAAATTTGATGGAAAATTGATGAAATTATGCTCTCACGAATTTTGATGTGTCAGCGGTATTTACGAACCGGCGATTTTGCCGACTTTGACTCCCATTTTAGGCCAATTACATTATTCCAGTCAACCCAAATTCTTAGCTATTTCACTAGTATTACTTCTATTCTATCGATTGAGCACAAGAAATCGCCAAGTCAACTGTTTCAACTACAAAATACTAAAGTGATCGGAAATTGGTAATTTGGCCAATTTAACACAAAGTTCAAAATATTCCAATTCCAAAATAGGGTCCAGAATAAACAATGTAGGTATTCTTGGCACTAGCATTTCCTCTGTTCATTAGTTACGTTTTGAGGCTTTACAAATGAATTCCATTTTGATTTTTTATTCACATATTGAATTTTTATTCAAACCAAAAAATAGAAGATTTACTGTTATGCAATATTGTAATAATTGTATAAATATCATCACCACATTTGTGAATGTATATTAGACTCACCAGCTGGTGTGTATTAGACGTGTGAGGTCGTTTGTTTACTCTTGAATATCGGCAAAAATTTAACATTTCTGCTACTTTGAGCTCAGTTTCAAGCCATTTCCAGTGCTAAAACCAATCAAAATCATCTCAATTTCTGTAATATGTCTTTCATTCTATCAAATGAGATCAAGACATCACAAATACAAATATAAAAAAACATACGAAAAAACACTGCAAAGTCGCTGTTTTAATCGAAAATCACGGTCTCAGTTTTTTTTACTCACGTTATACACTGTGTACTGCAGGATTTGTTTTATGTGGTGCACACATACCACATAGATGTATTCTCTCATATCTAGGCCCAAATTTACCACTCACAGCTTATCAGAGTGAGCTGAGCTCATGGCATAGATCTACGGTTTGGACCCTGAACGTAAAGCCGTAGATCTACGGCACGGACCCTGAAAGGGTTAATGGCTTACAGAATACTTAGTACTAGAGAAATTAATCATAGTTTTTTTTAAGTTATACATCTGTTTTTATTTATAGCAGACAGTAAGTTTACTCAAATTACAATCTAGGGATATTACATTAGGACAAGTTGAAAGTATTTTGTAGGTTGTGTATATCAGTAGTAAATATTTGAAGTATTGGTATTGGCCATTTTTAAATTACCAGTTAAAAAACAGCTGATACTTTTTAAAATACAGTGGCACCTCGGGTTACAAACACCTCCTAACTTGAACAGTTATGTAAGTGTATTTTTTGTAAGTGTATTTTGGGGGTCTGAAACGGATTAATCTAATTTACATTAATCTCTATGGGAACAAATTCATTTGGTATCAGCACTCGAACAGCCTTCTGGAATGAATTAAGTTCATAACCCGAGGCACCACTGTATTCATATTACATGTGGTTAAAAATATTAGCATTAACACTTCTACTTCATGACTGTGAGAGTTACTCATACACTCATGAAGACAAACACCCACACAGGAGTGTAAACACAAACAAGCACCTTTGACAGCCAGTAACTAACACAACAGGCCAAGTAATGAGTAATGACATTATCATCTCAAAGAAATCAGGTTATTTAATATTTACCCTTTCTGTGTTATTTAATACCCATTGTGCAGTAAACATTCCTTTATATATTGTACACTGTCATTATAATTTTAAAAATGAAAAAATATAGGGAAAGTAACGGTATTGTCCCATTCCTAACATATATATAGTATATAAAACTAAATTCAAAATATTTTCCCCTTTAGAAAAAGACCACAAGGAAGTCGAATTATGTCAACAAGAGAGAGAGTTAACATGCAGCAAATTACTGAAACAGCTAGAAACGAAACACCATTACTTGCACAAGAGGCAATTATATTGCCATTAGCTATACCAGAGGGAAAATGTAAAACAAATTCTACCACAGTTAGTAGTGCTTTTGTGGAAGATTCTCTCAATCAAATGCAGTTTGAAGGGGTACCAGGTGAAGGACTGCCCGTTAATATGTTAGAAAAGGTGAATATTCAGAATGAGAACGGTTGTTTGACAGAAGAATCTAGTGTATGTAAAACAGTTGAAAGTCTCATGAAAAACACTGAGGCACCCATGTTATCAGACATAACACTGAAACCAGAAGTTAAGTGCAATGTTCAAAATTCTAATAGTTCAGTAGAAAATTTTTCGAAAGAGGTCCCTATATTATCAGGTGTTGAAAAAGAAGTAGCTTTAGTGAAGAGTTGTCGTACATTGTCACCAACAAGTATTCAAACAAAGAAAATCCATACAAAAATAAAAAAGTCTTCACTGCCAGTATTAAGAGACACAAAATGCCAGACTACTTGGGGAAGAACAGGTGTACTTGATGTACTAGGCTATCATTCAAAGGAAAAGTGTTCAGACAAAAAATCACCAAACACAGTAAATGTCCAAGACACAGACAGCATCTTGGACAATCTCCCAGATTCATCTGAGACATATGAGAGAACTTCAAAACTAGACAGTGATACAAAAGTATCTAAAAAATATTTAACCACAAAAACTGAAGATACAGATCTGCATTGGATAATGGGGAAAGCTCTTCAAAAATTAAATGGTGAGAATATAAATACTACTGGAGAGAAGACAAAAGATGTAATCACAAATAATGCTGAAGTAGTTTCTTTGCTCAAACCAGGAACTGACACAGTAATGTGCCAAAGTCAGATTGGAGTAAAGTTACAGTTCAATAAAGAAACTGTAAGTGAGACACCACAAAGGCTGCCAGTAAGTCGAATACCTAAAACATTTCAGGGAGCAAGTTATACAAGTTCTCAGGAGTCCCAAAAGTACAGAACAGCCCGTGCATCATCAAATATTAAATCATTTAAAATTCCAGTTAAAATAGAACCCACATGCACATTTACTAAAGAAAAGTCACTAATTCCTGCTAAAAAGGGATCTTCAAAGGACTCTGCAAAGAAAGGACTCACTGAGAGTACTTCTAAGAAGGCACATGTATTATGCTCCCCAAAAACAAACACTCGCAGACTTCATCAAGGTAGGGGAAATCTACATAATTATATTTGTGTGGAAATGTTACAGGAAACAGAAAGTCAAGTAACTTTGCAGAAATCTCAAAGTGTAGGACAACAGCAACACTCAAATTCAGGGCAATTACAAAGTATTTCAGATGATAAACATTCACAGTGTTTTCCACAGAATAAACAATCACACTCACCTTTGAGTAAAGAATTGCTGCAGCATTCATCAGGTACTAGAAAACATACTATACATAACACATCTGACACAAGAATACCTATTCATTTGTATTCTTTAAAGGAATCACAGAAATCATCTAGCAAGACAGTATTAGAGTGTTTTCCTGTGAAGGCTTTCAGTAGCCTACCAAGGAAGGGGTCATCACATGGAAAACTACCAGTTTCAGAAGAGAT
This sequence comes from Cherax quadricarinatus, assembly GCF_038502225.1. Taxonomy (NCBI): domain Eukaryota; kingdom Metazoa; phylum Arthropoda; class Malacostraca; order Decapoda; family Parastacidae; genus Cherax; species Cherax quadricarinatus. The sequence continues at coordinate 28,029,678 of NC_091297.1, forward strand.
ACTGGGAACATCATAGACAGAACTAGTACCAGAAATTTCATATAAGTTACATAACATTTGCTTTACAAATGAAGAAACACTACAAGTTTATAAAAGACATGGACCTACAACAGGAATCAATGTATGCAAATGAAATATAATATAGATTACATACAGAGTTTAATAAAATTGCCCCAGAAATAAAAACTACAAAGCAGTATCTTATAGATGAGTTTACTGCAGTTTTGTTAGCAAGGATAACAGTATTAAGTTTCATTTAACAGAAAACAGAAAGCTGCAGACAAGTTCAGGACTCAACAAATGAAAGTTTGCAACTCAATCTCAGATAGAAAAATTACAAATACTGTGCTAGAAGAAAATATCTAAAGATAAAAAAATAAAAAAGTATTCAGATACAAATTCAAAGAATGATTAAAAAAGTTTTACACATGATTTCATGCAAGATGATAAAAAAAAACATGAAAAACATCAACAAGAAGCAACATCATGGAAACCAGGGTGACATACTTTTTACAGCTATTTAAACCCAAGGATATACTAATACAAGTTTATAATAATTAAAAACTTTATATTTGTGGGAAACTTCTATAACTCTATAACAAAATATGCATGATTGAGCTTCAGTGATATGTGAAACATTTTACTTTTACTGAGAATTATACAAGATTGTTGAAGAATGGGTGGAATGTAACTACAATACCCTATCTAATGTATTTATTGAACTTGGTCCATTTCGTCTTATTACAAGTGACCTATATTTTATGTTACACACGTGCTCACACACAAAACGTAATGATACATTAGATTACAAGATGTGTAGTGTCCAACTACTACGAATTATTTAAATGTGATACATGAACCTACACCTGCAAAGATATGAGAACTGAAGAAAATGATGAGAAATATAATAAGTTAATTTGTGATGAAATACAGTAGAAGACTACTACAAAAGCACCATTAAATATGCTCAGGAAATTCAAAGAAGTTTCTTGTGCTGAGAGTACAGAAGAGAGAGAGCATTCATTATAAGGTTAGATGATGTTTATACAAATCTTAAACATTGATTTCTGTTGAATGATCCTTGGACTTGAAGCTACAGATCAAAGATTATTATTCTGTTTTGTATTTTGTCTTGATTTCTACCATTTGATTTATATATTGCTTTATTACCATAGTAATTATGCAAGAGAATGTGCAGTGGTTAAAATGTTTGATTAAACTGCCATGTGATCTAATGATGCCATGACATGTTATCCGTCAACATGTGTAATACCGAATATGTCTGTTATTTTAAGTGGCTGTGAAACCCTCTATGGAAAGCAGGGTTTTGGGGAGCAGTAAACACAAGTGATACTTCATGAAGGTTACTAAGCAACCTAACACTGGTTTCACATAGCAGCTTAACGCACAGATTTTATATAGCAGCTTAACGCACGGATTTCACATAGCTTAACGCACGGGTTTCATATAGCAACTTAACGTATGGGTTTCACCTTGCAGCTTAATGCATGGGTTTTGCATAGCAGCTTAACACATGGGTTTCACATAGCAACTTAACACACTCATTTCAATTAGCACCTTAACCCCTTCACTGTCAGAAACCTTGAAATTAACCCTTAAATGGTCCAAACGTATATATACGTTCACCTGCGCAGTGCCCCAAATATTTTGAGAAAAAAAAAAATTATAGGAAAAAAGAGCATGTGGTACCTAGGTGTCCCCAATTTTTTTTCATATGGAGCACACTGAGTGCACACACCCATTCTCTCATGTCTAGGTGACTCAGGCCTATCGTGTCAATGTTGAATGAATGAGAAATGAAACATGTATATGTATACCTCTGGGGCGCTACGCAAGTGAGCGTATATATACGTTTGGACTGTTTAAGGGTTACGTGCTGATAATCTGACATTTTTCAGAAAAAAACAAATTCTTCTGAAATGGTAAAGAATCTTCTTTGGAGAGTAATAACAGAAAGTGTGATATTTGATGAAAATTGTACAGAATTACAAAGGCATGAAGTTGGCAGTTTGAGCACAACTAATGCACTGAGTACTGTTTTAAGCCAATTCCTTTGCTCCATTTGATCAAATTATTAGCCATTCCATTCTGTTGATTGAACAGAAGAAATCGCCCATTCTTTATCAGAACTATGCTATAAAGTACCCAGAAGTCGGTAATTTGGCCAATTTTACACAAAATTAATAAAATACCATTTTAAAAACCGACTGCATAATCAACACTGTAGACAGTCCAGGCTTGGTACTAAAGTAACATTTTCCTCTCCTATATTACACTTTCCCTCCATTTTGAATTCCTTACACAAATAATAAAATATAACCAGGAATGAATAGTCATGGTTTATGGCATCCCAATAATTGAATCAAACCTAGTAAAAACCCATAAGATAGACCAGAGGATATGCGGAGGGCCTTACCTGTCCTCAGGAAAATAAAAAATAAAATATTTCTGCTTATTTGAGCCTGATTTCAATCTACTTCTAGTAGACTGAAATCAGTAGTGTGTCTTTCTCTCTTATTAAATAATACCAAGAAACAGTCAATAAAACAATAAAAAAATAATCTTAGAAAATACATGCCGTAAGGTCAGAGGTTTGCTTTTCCTAGGCAGTATTTTTTTTTTATACTAAGCACACTCACTGCACAGACAAATTCTCTCATGTCTAGACTAAAATTTACTCTTACTGCTTATGAGGGAGGGGAACTCAAATCGTACATCTACATAGGCAACCCTGGCATCAATAATGTAGATACATATACGAGACAGTGAAAAGGTTAACACACTGGTTTCACATAGCAGCTTAACACACTGGTTTCACATAGCAGCTTAACACACTGATTTCACATAGCAGTTCAACATATGTACTGGTTTCACATAAGGGCTTAACACACTGGTTCCACATAGCAGCTAAACACACTTTCACATAGCAACTGAACACTGTTTTCACATAACAGCTTAACATACAGTTTTCACATAGCAGCTTAACATACTGCTTTCACATAGCTTAACACATTGCTTTCACATAGCTAAACACACTGGTTTTACATAGTGGGTATCTTAAAAGAAGCATTGTTTATGTTGTGTCTTGTGGTATATGCTTCAGCATTAACATATGAATGTGTCTGTATAGGCTTCTTATTCTGCTGGCCCCTCCATGATTTTTTTTTTTTTTTTTGCCTGATTCAGCATTTAGTAATATCACATTTTGTTCTGTATGCTGTTCCTTGACTTTTGTTCCTTGCTTTTATTCTTGACTAATTTACAAATATTTGTTATTACCTATTTCTGTTCTGTGCAGATGTACATTACTCTTGACTGAAGAAGATATATATATATATATATTTATATATAAAAAATTATTTTGATATACAGTAAAAGGTTTCACACATTGTATAGTAATACTAAGTACTGATACCTCTGAAGACATGCAGTAACTGGTAGAAAAGATGCAACTTTATACTTGATAAAAACATTTAAGTCTCTTATCTTTTTTTTTTTTGCATTATATTGCAGTGTATCATACATAGTATCTGTATAAGGACACTAATTTTAATGAAATGATACTAAAACATCTAATATGTTATAATTCAGTGTTATAAGAGTCTAACAGTAATCCTACATATAATAATTTATATTTTATTATGAGGAGATAAACTGTAGTTCTCATTTATCTTAGTAACAATGTTATATACACTGCAGGTGTGAAGAGGGTCAAATACCTACGTCGCCATCACCACGTCGCAGGTCTAGTGTAGGTGGGCGAGGAGTGAGGCGAGACTCTTTGGAAGGTAGCTATTCTATGCGGCAGCGATCACAATCTCCTGCTAACAGGGATCCTTCTGGCTTCTTACGTTTAGGATCTGCGAGGTAAGTGCACTACTATATATCCAATTCAATTCAAAGTTTATTCTCTATAAGGATTACAATGCTGAGTTTACAGAATTTGGTTATTGTGTGGTTTACATGTAGTAAAATAATAATTACAGAGTGTACCACTAGAACACCTAGCATGGCTAGGCATTTCGGGCAGACTTAGATTAAATCTTGAGTTTAAAATATTACAAAATTATGAGGTAAGTTGGTGTTATGGCTAAGTGACTAAATACTAGTTTGTGAGTTTAGCGATGTGAATGCTTTTGTTTTGGCACTATACATAGTTTCAGTATTGGAGTATCACAGGCCAACTTATGACTAGTTAAGATTCATTATTTTGAGATTGAGATTGATATTTCTGTTTATGGTCAAATGGGTGAGTGAGTGTAAGTGTTAACCACCAGGTGGTATTCGTGTAATTAGTTGACAGGGTGTATCAGGGAGATAAGATGTGATGTTTTCTGATGGTAGTTTTGAAGGTGATGAGTGTGTCTGCAGTTTTAGAATTTTCAGGTAGGGTGTTCCAGATTTTAGGGCCTTTGACATACACTGAATTTTTGTAAAGGTTTAGTCGGACACGGGGAATGTCATAATGTTTTTGTCTGGTGTTGTGCCTGTGGGTTCTGTCACAACTATCAAGAAAGCGTTTTAGGTCAAGGTTAATATTTGAATTTAAGGTCCTGTAGATGTAGATTGCACAGTAGTAAGTGTGGATGTACTGAACAGGGAGTAAGTTTAGATCTATGAAGAGTGGGGGGGTGTGTTGCCAGGGATGGGATTTAGTGATTATTCTTACTGCGGCTTTTTGTTGGGTTATTATTGGCTTTAGGTGTGTTGCTGCAGTTGAACCCCAAGCACAGATAGCATAGGTGAGGTATGGATATATAAGTGAATGGTATAGTGTGAGAAGGGCAGTTTGCGGCACATAGTATCGTATCTTGGAGAGGATCCCAACCGTTTTGGATACTTTTTTGATTATGTGTTGGATATGGGTGCTGAAGTTCAGGTTGTTGTCGAGGTATAGGCCTAGCAATTTGCCCTCATTATGCCTGGCAATTAGTCTTGTCGATCTTAATGTTAATTTGCGCATCTCCTGCTCTGCTACCAAACATAATGTAGTAGGTTTTGTCAGTGTTAAGCGTAAGTTTATTGGCTGTCATCCAAGTCGATAATTTGATCAGCTCCTCATTAACAATGGTGTTGAGGGTGGTAAGATTAGGGTGAGAGATGACATAAGTCGTGTCGTCAGCAAAGAGAATGGGGTTCAGGTGTTGAGATATGTTTGGAAGATCATTGATGTATATGAGGAAGAGCAGGGGACCAAGGACACTTCCCTGCGGAACTCCAGTATCAAGTGGCTGTGTTGTTGATGCTGTGTCTTTAATGGTGCCATACTGATACCTATTAGTAAGGTAAGATTTGAAATATGCAAGCGCATGGCCTCTTACACCATAATGGTCAAGTTTGTGGAGTAGGATGCCGTGGTCTACTTTGTCAAAAGCTTTTCTTAGGTCAATAAAAATTCCTAGTGGATATTCCTTATTTTCCAATGCTGTGTAAAGCAGATCTAGCATTTTTGTGATTGCATCGTTAGTGCTTTTATTTTTCCTGAATCCAAATTGGCAGGGGTTGAGTATGTTTTGTGCCGTTATAAATGAATATAGTCTCCGGTGCACGAGTTTCTCAAAGATTTTGGATAGCAATGGTAAGTTTGATATTGGCCTATAGTTGTTTAAATCTGTAGGGTCACCACCTTTATGTATTGGTGTAACCCTTGCCGTCTTGAGTAGTTTTGGGAAGGTGCTAGTTTCTAGTGACTTGTTAAAAAGTAATGAGATAACATGCGAGAGGACAGGGGCCGCTCTCTTGTACAATAATGGTGGGACATGAGACAGATCCCCTGAGTTATTTTTAAGTGACTTTATAATCTTGGTGACTTCCGTGGGCTCAGTTGGAGCAAGATAGAAGGAATTTGGGAAATTCCCATCTAGGTAGTCCCCGGCATGTGCATTGGTACGTGGGATTTTATTGGCGAGATTAGATCCTATGGTTGAGAAGAAGTCGTTTATCTTGTTAGCTGTGTCAGTGGGATGCAGTGGTGTTTCATTAGGTTTAGTTAGGACAATATTCTTGTTTTTTTCAGTTTGTGGGTCCCTAGAATCTGAGAGAGTGTTTTCTAGGTCTTTTTTATATCTCCTCTAGTGTCTGTGAATCTACTGGAGTAGTATAGTTGTTTGGCTTTCTTTATTACTTTGGTGAGAGCTGATGAATAGTGTTTAAGAATATCTTTGTGTATTAAGCCCTGTCTATATTGTTTTTCATATTGGTGTTTCTTATCAATGGATTTCAGAATGGTGCTGGTTAGCCATGGGCAACCAAGCCGTTTGTTTGTGATCTGTTTTGTTTTTATAGGACAATGTTTGTTGTATAGTCTAAGTAATTTGTTAAGAAAAATGTCTGTCCAGTCATCAATACCATTGGCCTTGGAGAATTCTGTAGGCCAGTCAACAGTCTCTAGGTCAGCTGTGAACTTCCTTATTGAGGCCTCATCATGGAGTCTAAATGAAACTTTGTTGTATTCAAGTGGTGGTTTACTAATGTTTGTTAAGAGGAAGGTAGGGTAGTGGTGTGTAGTGCTATCTGTGATTATCCCTGATTTAAGGGGGGCTAGTATATTGGTCCATATGTGGTCTATTATGGTTGCACTTGTTTCAATGGCCGATGTGGATACAGTTGTATTATTATTATTATAATCAGGGGAAAGTGCAGAACCCATAAAGGTTAAACAGTGCACGGGGAATGGGAGGCAATGTGGTTTAATCCAAGAGAGGGAAGGATAGATCCACTTCCTTTGATCAAGAGCCCCTTTCAGGGAACATGACTCCTCTGCTGAGAGGAAAATACAAATATAGCTAATTTGTATATTTTATTTCATGTTTTACATGGTGTTATGTCCAGGCAACCCACAACTAATACAAACTCTTCATAAAGCAACAGCTCAAATGACAATGTAACATACAGCATTACATTCCTTATAAATGAAAGGTCTGCCAATATCTTTGCAAAATTTTCTTAATAGATGAGAGAAATACCTATTAAAAGTATTCATTTAGAAAAGGTCCCCTTCAGTTTGCTGGCCTGTTTCCCTAAAATGCATTTGAGAAAGCATACTATTACCGACTAAATACAGTGGAACTTCTACTTACGAGTTTAAACCATTCTGTGACCTTGCTCTTATCTCAGTTTGCTCGTTTGTCGAGTCAATTTTCCTCATTTAAATTAATTGAAATGGAATTAATCCGTTCCAGCGGAATTCCAGGCACGACAAAATACTTCAGTATTTCGCTAATATCAACTCTGTGGCTTATTTATCTATCACAATTCATCTAATATGACATAACATAGAAACATGATATATACACTAGAATGAATATGTCATTATGTATGTGAGGAGTGGTAGGTGGCAGCAACGGCCATTGTTCTTGTTGGGGTGTATAGGGCCACCACAGTGGCCATTCCTGCTTCTGACTACATAAATTCCCGTGCTCTTATTATAACAGAAAATGGAGTATTTGTAAGACAAACTGCATTAGATCACTACATGTACATAGTTTCATAAGAAAAACATTAATAATAATAATAATGTAAACAAATTATGTAGTACTACAGCATTTACCTTGGAGATGGAGAAGAGACGCTGGATGCAGCGGTGTATGCTGTCAGGAGTTCATTTTGTTCTGTTGCTTAATTGCTACACTCTTAATGCTACACTTTGTCTCTTAACTGCTACAATTTTTATTTTTATGTTACTTCACTATTCACTGATTTTTGGGTTTTTCTCCACACTTTCATCTGCAGGGAGTTTCAATAAAAAACTGTCCGAAGAGGTTTGTTTCTTCCTCCCTTTCAGAATGTTTCAGAAATGAGTTATGCAAGCGTCATTAAATAGCCCCAACGCACGACCACTTGAAACTTTCTCTGGGTGATACACTCGTAATGCTATGTACACTTAATTCCTAAACTCTTAATGATACACTGTAATGTCCTTTGCTGGCACGATAGCCTTTATAAACTCCTTATGCTTTAGTATTGTACACATTGTAGAAGTGCTATGCTGGTACTGCCTGGCCAGATCCTTGGCATGTAGTCTGTTTATCAGTGATTTCCTGCTTTAAATAAATTTTAATCATCCTCTTTTTCTTCGTGGCACTCTCCTGTGGACTTGCTTTCTTAGGACCCATGGTTAGAAATGAGAAATTTCGCAAAATAACTGAACAGATTGTAAGGAAAACACTAGAATTTCTTTAACTGCAAGGTTAGCTCTGTAACCACACGTGGACTGGCTTTGTTTTGATACGTAGTACGTACATATTATTATTATAGTACAGTGGACCCCCGGTATTCGATATTAATCCGTTCCTGAGAGCTCATCGAATACAGATAATATCGAAAACCGAATCAATTTTCCTCATAAGAAATAATGAAAATCAAATTAATCCGTGCAAGACACCCAAAAGTATGAAAAAAAAATTTTTACTACATGAAATATTAAGTTTAATGCAATAGAATAATTACAATAACAATAAAATAATTGACACTTACCTTTAATGAAGATCTGGTGATGATTGATGGGATGGAAGGAGGGGAGAGGTGTTAGTGTTTAGAAGGGGAATCCCCTTCCATTAGGACTTGAGGTAGCAAGTCCTTTTCCAGGGTTACTTCCCTTCTTCTTTTAATGCCACTAGGACCAGCTTGAGAGTCACTGGACCTCTGTCGCACAACAAATCTGTCCATAGAGCTCTGTACCTCCCGTTCCTTTACGATTTGTCTAAAATGGGCCACAACATTTTCATTGTAATAGCTGTGTTTGGGTGATTTTCATCCATAAAGGTTTGCACTTCAACCAACTGTGCACACATTTCCTTAATTTTTGAAGTAGGCACAATGTATTCCACAACTGGTATAGGCTTCTCAGGGTTAGCCCCAAACCCTTCAAAATCTTTCTTAATTTCCATACTAATTCTCACCCTTTTTACCACAGGGTTGGCACTAGAAGCTTTCTTGGGACCCATGGTGACTTATTTTGCAGAAACAAGCACCAAACAGTGATAATATGGATAATATGGAATGTACCGAATGTATCCTTAGATGCGCGCACACTGGCTGGCTTGTAAACACTGGCACACAAGGGGCAGTTCAGGCCACATGTGGACAGGTCTCGTATGAATCATATCGAATACCGGGTTTTCAATCAAATACCGAGGAAAATTTTTTGCGATATAATGCATCGAATACCGGATTTATCGAATACCGATGCCATCGAATACTGGGGGTCCACTGTATTATGTATTATATTATTATACATATTATTATACAATGGACCCTCGGCTAACGAATGCATCGTATAATGTTAAATCTGCCTTACGAAGCGTTTGAGTGTAAAAATTTTGGCCTGGCTATCGGATGAGCTATTGGAGTGTGAGCAGGGTAATATTTTCTGAAGGGATTCAGGGCAACCGGTTAGCCGGACTTGAGTCCTGGAGGTGGGAAGTATAGTGCCTGCACTTTAAAGGAGGGGTTTGGGATATTGGCTGTTTGGAGTAAAATCTAAACTGTCATATCTAAGCACCTCTGTGAAGACTGATTGTGTGTGAATAATGGTGAAAGTGTTTCTTTTTTGGGTCACTGCCTCGGCGGGAGTTGGCCGACATGTTGGAAAATAAATAAATCTTTTTTTCAACAAACCGGCCGTATCCCACCGAAGCAGGGTGGCCCAAAAAGAAAAACAGAAGTTTCTCTTTTTAAATTTAGTAATTTATACAAGAGAAGGGGTTACTGGCCCCTTGCTCCTGGCATTTTAGTCGCCTCTTACAACACGCATAGATTACTTTGGAAGAATTCTGTTCCACTTCCCCATGGAGATAAGAGGAAATAAACAAGAACTGGGCAGTTGCTGTCTACCAGCTTACTACCTAGAAATAAATAAATTTTTTTTTTTTTTCAACAAGTCGGCCGTCTCCCACCGAGGCAGGGTGACCCAAAAAAGAAAGAAAATCCCCAAAAAGAAAATACTTTCATCATCATTCAACACTTTCACCACACTCGCACATTATCACTGTTTTTGCAGAGGTGCTCAGAATACAACAGTCTAGAAGCATACACATATAAAGATACACAACATATCCCTCCAAACTGCCAATATCCCAAATCCCTCCTTTAAAGTGCAGGCATTGTACTTCCCATTTCCAGGACTCAAGTCCGACTATATGAAAATAACCGGTTTCCCTGAATCCCTTCACTAAATATTACCCTGCTCACACTCCAACAGATCGTCAGGTCCCAAGTACCATTCGTCTCCATTCACTCCTATCTAACACGCTCACGCACGCTTGCTGGAAGTCCAAGCCCCTTACCCACAAAACCTCCTTTACCCCCTCTCTCCAACCCTTTCGAGGACGACCCCTACCCCGCCTTCCTTCCCCTATAGATTTATATGCTTTCCATGTCATTCTACTTTGATCCATTCTCTCTAAATGACCAAACCACCTCAACAACCCCTCTTCTGCCCTCTGACTAATACTTTTATTAACTCCACACCTTCTCCTAATTTCCACACTCCGAATTTTCTGCATAATATTTACACCACACATTGCCCTTAAACAGGACATCTCCACTGCCTCCAACCGTCTCCTCGCTGCTGCATTTACCACCCAAGCTTCACACCCATATAAGAGTGTTGGTACTACTATACTTTCATACATTCCCTTCTTTGCCTCCATAGATAACGTTTTTTGACTCCACATATACCTCAACGCACCACTCACCTTTTTTCCCTCATCAATTCTATGATTAACCTCATCCTTCATAAATCCATGCGCCGACACGTCAACTCCCAAGTATCTGAAAACATTCACTTCTTCCATACTCCTCCCCAATTTGATATCCAATTTTTCTTTATCTAAATCATTTGACACCCTCATCACCTTACTCTTTTCTATGTTCACTTTCAACTTTCTACCTTTACACACATTCCCAAACTCATCCACTAACCTTTGCAATTTTTCTTTAGAATCTCCCATAAGCACAGTATCATCAGCAAAAAGTAACTGTGTCAATTCCCATTTTGAATTTGATTCCCCATAATTTAATCCCACCCCTCTCCCAAACACCCTAGCATTTACTTCCTTTACAACCCCATCTATAAATATATTAAACAACCATGGTGACATTACACATCCCTGTCTAAGACCTACTTTTACCGGGAAGTAGTCTCCCTCTCTTCTACACACCCTAACCTGAGCCTCACTATCCTCATAAAAACTCTTTACAGCATTTAATAACTTACCACCTATTCCATATACTTGCAACATCTGCCACATTGCTCCTCTATCCACTCTATCATATATAAATATATAAATATAAATAAAATTATAGAGGAATAAGTTTAGTGAGTATACCAGGAAAAGTGTACAGTAGGGTTATTATTGAAAGAATTAGAGTTAAGACAGAATGTAGGATTGCGAATAAGCAAGGAGGTTTTAGAGTGGGTAGGGGATGTGTCGATCAAGTGTTTACATTGAAGCATATATGTGAACAGTATTTAGATAAAGGTAAGGAAGTTTTTATTGCAATTATGGATTTAGAAAAAGCATATGATAGAGTGGATAGGGGAGCAATGTGGCAGATGTTGCAAGTACAATGGAACCTTCACTTACGAGTGTCCCAACTTACGAGTTTTTTTGCCATCCATGGGTCGATTTTTTGCTCTGAGTTACGAGCCAACACTTGAATTACGAGCCAGCTCCCCCCTCCCTCTTCCCCCTCAACTCAAAACCTGGACACCTCTCTTGTTTATGATTTCATGCTTTAATTCTATGGAAATCATTCTCTTTTTTTTTCTCAGCAATAATAATAAAATATTATTACAGTCAAGTCACTCAGTAAGTCAGTCAAGTTATTCATTAACCCTTTCAGGGTCGACAGGCCCTCTCAGAGATTTGTTCTCAGGGTTGGCCAAATTTCAAAAAAAAAAAAAAAAAAAAAAAAAAAATCTTATGAAAAGATAGAGAATATTTTCCCGATCATAATGACACCAAAAGTATGAAATTTGATGGAAAACTTATGGAATTATGCTCTAGCGAAGTTAGCGGTTGCAACGATGTTTATGCATCGGTGATTTTGTCCACTTTGAGCCCTGTTTTCGGCCAATTCCAGTGTACTCGTCGACAAAAATCATAACAATTTCGCTAGAACTCCATTTTTTCTATCGAATGAGTACAAGAAACCACCCATTTACCGATTTCAACTATCCAATACAGTGGTCAGAATTTAGCAATTTTGCCAATTTCACACAAATTTCAAAAGATGCCAATTTCCGAATAGGGTCCAAAATAAACATGAAAGACATTCCTGGCACTAAAATAACATTTCCTCTGTTCATTAGTCACGTCCCCATGCCCCTCTTACATTCTTTTGCTTTCCACTTTGAATTTTTATTCTCACAAAAAATAGAAGATTTACTGTTATGCAGACTACTGCATTGGTGTAGAAATGTTATAAATAATATCAGCACACTTATGAAAGAATATTAGACTCACCAGTTGACTTGTATTGGATGCATAGCATGATTTGTTTACTTTTGAACTTTGGTAAAAATCGAACATTTCTGCTACTTTGAGCTCAGTTTCAAGGTACTTTTATTTGTAAAACCAGTCAAAATCATCTCAATTTCTGTAATATGTCTTCCATTCTATAAAATGAGACCAGGAAAACTAGAATACAACAATAAATACCATACGAAAATACAGTGCAAAGTCGGTTTTAATCCAAAAACACGGTCAAAGTTTTTTTTCTCATTACGCACTGTGTGCTGCAGAATTTTTTTTATACCACGCACACTGACCACATAGACCCATTCTTTCATATGTAGGCCTACCAGCTTTCTCTCACTGGATTTGAGGGCGCTAGAATTTAGGCGTACTAGTCAAAAACCCTGGCTCGTAAGCCATACTAGTACGGCCGAAACCCTGAAAGGGTTAAGTCAGTCAGTCAAGTCGTTCAGTAAGTCAGTCAAGACATTCAGCAAGTCAATCAAGTCACTCAGTCAGTCACATCACTCAGTAAGTCAGTCAGGTCACTCAGTAAGTCAGTCAAGTCACTCAGTAAGGCAGTCAAGTCACTCAGTAAGTCAGTCATTCAGTTAGTCAGTCACACAAACTCATGTTAACCTCCTTTTCTGTGTACAAAGTAACACTTCAGTTATGGCTACAGGTTATCTCTTGTCTAATAGCTTTGTTAATCCTAAGACTTAGTGCTTATACCTCTTCATGCCACTTTCAGCAACACTGGTATGGCTACTGGGTGCCACTTTCAGCAACACTGGTATGGCTACTGGGTGCCACTTTCAGCAACACTAGTATGGCTACTGGGTGCCACTTTCAGCAACACTAGTATGGCTACTGGGTGCCACTTTCAGCAACACTAGTATGGCTACTGGGTGCCACTTTCAGCAACACTAGTATGGCTACTGGGTGTCATGATTGCTTGGTAGATACAAGATATAGTAATTAAAATATCATAACACAATTGACAAACACAGCTGCCTTGTAGCAGAGAGAGACTGGACACACATGAATTACCAATGCTGGGATGGTGGGGGATGATGTTGGGGAGTGGTAGGGGATGGTGGGAGTGGTAGGGAATGGGGGGGGTGTCGGAGTGGTAGGGTGTTGTTGGGTGGTGTCGAGGAATGGTAGGGGATGCTCTACAACAAGGTGGCCACTTGAGCAAAAGAGAATTTTTTTTTCCTTCCCACAAACTGAACCATGTTAACCCTTAAATGGTCCAAACGTATATATACGTTCACTCCCGCAGGGCCCCAAATATTTTGGAAAAAAAAAAACAAAAAAAAATTTGACATGTTTTAGAATAAAAAAAAATAGTTGGCACTGGATGCTCATGTGACGGCAACAGAGTCCTGCTGCTTGCAGAAGTGTTGCTGATATACCTTTTTTTTCTATTTTTCATATTATTTTATGTAATTTTTATGTTCTGATAATTGCAATTTTTAGTAGTTCTTGTCATTTTATAACCAATCTTTGTTCAGACACTAGTATTAGGTACTGAAATTATGCTCAAATTATCACAAACACATTGACAGGTGGACATTTACACCTGCCTTAGCCATTTACTATTGTCTTGGAATATATACAAAGTACAGTGGACCCCCGCATACCGTTGGCCTTACATAACGTTAAATCCGCATACTACTACATTTTATCGCTAAGATTTTGCCTCGCATACCACTAAAAAACCCGCTCAACGCTGTTCGTCCGAGACGCGTCTATGTGCGGCCTGAGCCACGCTCACATGTTCCGCCGGTGGCATTGTTTACTAGCCAGCCTCCGCGGTAACATCCAAGCATACAATCGGAACATTTCGTATTATTACAGTGTTTTTGGTGATTTTATCTGCAAAATAAGTGACCATGGGCTCCAAGAAAGCTTCTAGTGCCAACCCTACAGCAATAAGGGTGAGAATTACTATAGAGATGAAGAAAAAGATCATTGATAAGTATGAAAGTGGAGTGCGTGTCTCCGAGCTGGCCAGGTTGTATAATAAACCCCAATCAACCATCGCTACTATTGGTGGTACAGCTGCTGCTGCTGCTGTACCACCGTCAGCTGCTGCTGCTGCTGTAGCACCGTCAGCTGCTGCTGCTGTTGTACCACCGTTAGCTGCTGCTGCTGCTGTAGTACCGTCTGCTGCTGCTGCTGCTGTAGTACCGTCTGCTGCTGCTGTAGCATCGTCTGCTGCTGCTGTAGCATCGTCTGCTGCTGCTGTAGTACTGTCAGCTGCTGCTGCTGTTGTACCACCATCAGCTGCTGCTGTTGTACCACCATCAGCTGCTGCTGTAGCATCGTCTGCTGCTGCTGTAGCACTGTCAGCTGCTGCTGCTGCTGTACCACCGTCAGCTGCTGCTGCTGCTGTAGTATTGTCTGCTGCTGCTGTAGCATCGTCAGCTGCTGCTGTAGCACTGTCAGCTGCTGCTGTACCACCGTCAGCTGCTGCTGCTGCTGTAGTACCGTCTGCTGCTGCTGTAGCATCGTCTGCTGCTGCTGTAGCACTGTCAGCTGCTGCTGCTGCTGTAGCACCGTTGTTGGTGTGGCTTATTGAGAATACCAAGAAACAATTAACCCCAGAGGATTTGCCACCCAGGATAACCCAAAAAAGTCAGTGTCATCGAAGACTGTCTAACTTATTTCCATTGGGGTCCTTAATCTTGTCTCCCAGGATGCAACCCACACCAGTCGACTAACACCCAGGTGAACAGGGAAAAATGCCTGGAACTAGTGCTCATATTGGTGAATTTAAAGCCAGCAAAGGTTGGTTTGAGAGATTTAAGAATCGTAGTGGCATACACAATGTGATAAGGCCTGTTCTGGAAGAAAATGCCAAACAGGAACTACAGTACTCAGGAGGAAAAGGCACTCCCAGGACACAGTGTCTCATCAGTCATTGCTGCATCTTCAATAAAGGTAAGTGTCATTTATTCTTCATTTAGTAGAGTAGTACATGCACAATATATATTGTGCATGTACTACTCTACTATTGTGCATGTATCCTTCTCTTTGTGTGTAGGAAAATGTATATTTCATGTGGTAAAAATTTTTTTTCATACTTTTGGGTGTCTTGCACGGATTAATTTGATTTTCATTATTTCTTATGGGGAAAATTCATTCGCATAACGATAATTTTGTGGATTAATATCGCTATGTGGGGGTCCACTGTATTTATATGTCCCAGCAATATTTTGGATATGTGGAAGTATATAATAACAATGAGGAGGAGGAGGAGGAGGAGGAGGAAAAGGAGAAGGAGGAGAAGGAGGAGGAGGAGGAGGAGGAGAAGGAGGAGGAGGAGGAGAAGGAGAAGGAGGAGAAGGAGAAGGAGGAGAAGGAGGATAAGGAGGAGGAGGAGAAGGAGGAGGAGGAGAAGGAGGAGGAGAAGGAGGAGTAGGAGGAGGAGGAGGAGGAGGAGGAGGAGGAGGGAGGAGGAGGAGGAGGAGGAGGAGAAGGAGAAGGAGGAGGAGAAGGAGAAGGAGAAGGAGGAGGAGGAGGAGGAGAAGGAGGAGGAGGAGAAGGAGGAGGAGGAGGAGGAGAAGGAGGAGGAGAAGGAGGAGGAGGAGGAGGAGAAGGAGGAGGAGGGGGAGAAGGAGGAGAAGAAGGAGGAGAAGGAGGAGAAGGAGAAGGAGGAGGAGGAGGAGAAAGAAGAGGAGGAGGAGGAGAAAGAGGAGGAGGAGGAGGAGGAGAATACGTAATAATAATAGGTAATAAGTTGCCTTGAAGCATGAAAAACAAAGTCCACCCCTGACAGTGACATGATAAGATGAGATAACATCTGATAGGAGTTGACGTTTGATGAGCATACACGAGGGTGGGGGAGGGTGCAGCTGATAAGAAAAGATTAGAGGTGACATTTGATGAGCATCGCCCTCACTTTGTTTTCGCTGGTACACAAACATTTCTGTCTGTCTCTTTGTCTGTCTGTCAAGCTCCCTGTCTGTCTAGCTCTCTGTCTCAGAGAGAGCCACAAGACTGCATCATCACCTTTACTCATATCTTCAATCAGAGTATAACACTGTCTGGATTTTTTGGGTTATCTTAGGTAATTTACACTATGTATACTTCTATTTATGTGTACCTGTGAAACAGAGATAGACAGACAGATAGACAGAGATACAGACCCTAAACTTGGGGTTAACATCACTTTCCTCTTAAAAGAGGAGTTACTATGACATTACATCAGTGAATCCTTGGTGTTTGCCGCACTGTTTGCTCTAGCTGGCGCTCCCACAAGGTACTAAGTGGTCCCAAATTTTTTTAATGCCTCCCACACTGAGTGTTAGGGCCTATTCTATGCTGACAAGGCATCTCAGGCCAATCGTGCCAAATTTGAAGGCAGGAAAAATAAAAGGTATATATACGTTTGGGGCGCTATGAGTAAGAACGTTGTAAGAACGTATATAATGGCAGTCTACTGCATTATTATATTAACGATAGAGCTTCAGTTCCCTAAATTAATAATAATAACAACTATTATAATAATGATAGAGTTTCAGTTCCCTAAATTAATAATAATAATAATGCATAATACGTATGTAATAATTCAGATTCCTTCTGCTAGTTGGCACAGCTGGTAAGCAGTAAACATGTTTACATCCTTGTGGGGGCAGTTCTCTCGTGCTTGTTTGCATTTTTTTTTACAGTCATTTGGCCAATTTTCTTTTTTCTAACCATGGGTCCTAGTGATTTACTGCAGTTAGCCTCAAAAATACTCTGTTTTCTCTTACAGTAAGAACATAGGAAGGTACTATAGTCAAATTGGGACAGAAATGGCCAATGCTTCTGCCGCTGCCGCCATATTATGGCCTATTTTATTCATTCTAGAGTATATATCATGTTTCATATTCAAGTAATTTTTTTCTCGTCTCCAGAGTGCAGGAACGAATTAATGGCTTTTCAATTAATTTAAATGAGGAAAATAAATTTGATATACGAGTAAATTGAGTTACGAGCTAGCTCCTGGAACAGATTAAATTCGTAAGTCGAGGTTCCACTGTATATATATACAGTGGACCCCCGACATTCGATGGAAAACCCGACATTCAATACGATTCGTATGAGACGTGTCCACATGTGGCCTGAACTGCCCCGTGTGTGCCAGTGTTTACAAGCCAACCAGTGTGTGTGCATCTAAGGATACATTCCATATTATCCATATTATCACTGTTTTTGGTGCTTGTTTCTGCAAAATAAGTAACCATGGGCCCCAAGAAAGCTTCTAGTGCCAACCCTTCGAGAAAAAAGGTGCTAATGACTATTGAAATGAAGAAAGAGATAATTGCAAAGTATGAAAGTGGAGTGCATGATGATTTGGTAAAGAAATTGCCTGCAACTAGTGGTGATGTGAGTGAATTTAAGGCCAGCAAAGGTTGGTTTGAAAGATTTATGAATTGTAGTGGCCTACACAAGTGTGGTAAGGCATGGTGAGGCTGCCAGTTCAAGTCCTAATGGAAGGGGATTCCCCTTCTAAACACCATCCACACACTCCCCTCCTCCCATCCTATCAATCATCACCAGATCTTCATTAAAGGTAAGTGTAAATTATTCTATTGTTATTAATCTATTGTTTTTATTGTTATTTTGTAATTATTCTATTGCACTAAACTTAATATTTCATGTGGTAAAATATTTTTTTTTCATACTTTTGAGTGTCTTGCACGGATTAATTTGATTTCCATTATTTCTTATGGGGAAAATTAATTTGACTTTCGATATTTTTGACATTCGATGAGCTCTCAGGAATGGATTAATATCGAATGTCGGGGGTCCACTGTGTATATATATATATATATATATATATATATATATATATATATATATATATATATATATATATATATATATATATATATATATTTTTCCAACAAGTCGGCCGCCTCCCACCGAGGCAGGGTGACCCAAAAAAGAAAGAAAATCCCCAAAAAGACAACACTTTCATCATCATTCAACACTTTCACCACACCCACACATTATCACTGTTTTTACAGAGGCGCTCAGAATACAACAGTTCAGAAGCATATATGTACAAAGATACACAACACATCCCTCCAAACTGCCAATATCCCAAACCCCTCCTTTAAAGTGCAGGCATTGTACTTCCCATTTCCAGGACTCAAGTCCGACTATATGAAAATAACTGGTTTCCCTGAATCCCTTCACTAAATATTACCCTGCTCACACTCCAACAGATCGTCAGGTCCCAAGTATCATTCGTCTCCATTCACTCCTATCTAACACGCTCATGCACGCTTGCTGGAAGTCCAAGCCCCTCTCCCACAAAACCTCCTTTACCCCCTCTTTCCAACGCTTTTGA